>NW_005188686.1:2460-13673 GCF_000239375.1 Pundamilia nyererei
GTACATCAGGGTTGAGATTTTCAGCAGATTTCATATTGAATGTTTGCGTTCATTCACAGCACAGAGACCAAACTGGCAGCCTGTCAGTGTCGGACATTTATAGTTGTCACATGAGCAAATGCGCCTACCTTCAAGTATCTGACATTCAACTGAAACCATGTTATTGGAATTTCTTTCATTCATGTATTAGTCACATTGTTTTATTGTGAAAAGCTTTGGTGCCACTGGGTTTAGCATGTTTGCCTCACAGCCGATTCACGCAGCTGAACAGATGGTATCTGGGAAACAGGAGCATTTACACAGGAACACTCAGCAGTTGTTGTTGTTTTTTTAAAGGATGTTACCTCCCACGCATCATTATCCGCATTTATTAAATGCAAACTTCCATCACACCATCCTGCTGCACACTCCTCCAACGGCTGAGGCAAGAAACATGAGAAGTAAAACCCTCAAGCACTTTCCTTGTTCCTCTACAAATGCCTCATCATATTGCACTGAGGTGCAACAAACTACAAACTTCACGGGACCTTTGAAGGTGCGGCAAAAGGATGTTCTGAACATCTGGTTTGGGATTACATTAATGGCAGTAACGTTCAAATTTATGAGTTAAACTTACAATTTTTAAAAAACAGCCATCAATGAAACACAAATAGCATTTCTTCAGTTGCCTCCAACAACTGGACTTTATTAGTGCTGATAAACAGTGCAGAATAGTCAAATTCATTAGTCTATTTAAATTACTATCAATTTTACATGTCTGTTAATGTACATTGCTGCTAAACCATTATTAAAATGCGTAACTCTTTTCCTCATAATTCAGACCATCCATTTTCATCGACTTACCCTTGATAATGTTAACGTAAAGACACTTTACGAGGAGCTTCAGATCGTGTAAAGTCCAGTGCTTCTTTATCTGCTGTTATTCTGCTGGAAAAAATGCTATTTCGTTGCTTAAAATGATGATTTCTGGTCTTTTCCAGAGGTTATCATTGCATTTCTCGGGCAAAAGGCGTGGCTTCATCAAAGAAGTCCAATCACAAACTAGGTAGGAGTTTCTCAGCTGTGCAGCAAAGGTACATCTGCCTTTGATTGACGTGTCATCCACCAATAAAAATCCAGAGTGCCACTTCATGATAGTCCAGTTTGTGAGGGCGGGCTGAGACGCTTTGTCAGCAGTGACGTCTCGCTATGTGCGGCGTGGCCCCAGGAGAGTAAATGGTTGCTCACACAAAAATACACATTCAGAGTCTGAACGACAAAGTTTTTATTTTTGCGTTTAAATGAAAAACAATGACACTGCAGAGTGTTACACATGAGCTGTTTGTTTTGTTGCATATGTAATTGGTCTTTTATTTTGGAAAATCGTTTGGGAAGGAAGAGGTTTTAGTGAAACCCAGCTGAAGGGCTCAGGTGGGTAAACCACATGCTGAATAGAGCTTTTTACGTGTCATTATGCAGTAGAAGTGTACAGCCACGCTTTCATTTTGCACGCAATAGCAATAGTTGCCCAACATTAGTCTAAATAAGTCTCATCATATATTGCAGGTAGAGCGGTCACTGTGTGTGTGTGTGTGTGTGTGTGTGTGTGTGTGTGTGTGTGTGTGTGTGTGTGTGTGTGTGTGTGAGCGCCCTCCACTTGCATCTCTCATAATATGTATTTGACCTTTTCCCAGAGGGATCCCTCTGAGAAGGATGCTGGGTTTGGAGACACACACAGTCTAAAGAAGCTTTATTTAAAACCACTGCAGCACAGGTGAACACATCCACCCTCCCTGTGAGCTCAGGTGGATGTGTGAGTGAAGTTCCTCTGAGAGCGTCACACTGAGCAGATCCAGCTGACCTCTGAGGACGTGTTACACAGCTTTGTGCTGATCTGAGGTCAGTCTGCAGACACAGCCAGGAGCTGAGCTCTGATTGGTCCTCTCTGACAGTGGGATGATGATGATGCTCAGTGTGAAGCTCACAGAGGGTCGCGTGAACATGCATGATGCTGATCCACTAACATGCAGACGCAGGTAAAAGTAAAAGAGCGGATGGGTCATGTGATCAATGAAGAAGAAACTGAGAGGACAACGCTCCATCGTTAGTTCATACATGAGAGTCAGCTTCAGCTGTTACACTGAGCTTCCTGTTTCACATCCATGGAGAAGGACGAGCTGACGGCAGCCTCCTCTTCATCATCTCCAGCTTCATCGCATCAGACTGGCTGACTGTTCAGTGGATGAGATTCTGCAACGTTCTTCTTTCTGTGGACAGACAGACACAGACTGAGCTCTGGACTCTGAGTCCAAACTGCACCTGCAGGTCCTCTGGTGTCCAGCAGAGGACCTGCAGGTGCAGTTTGGACACAAAGGTGTGTCCATGGTGTGCATGGACACACCATGGACACACCTTTGTGTCCATGGTGTGTCCATGGTGTGTCCATGGTGTGTCCATGGTGTGCATGGACACACCTTTGCTCAGCCTTCAGTACAGTTAATAAACTCAGCAACTCAGGACTCAGGAGCTTGTTCTCCAGTCCACACCAGTAACACCATTATAAATGTGCTGATGACACCACCATCACAGGACTGATGGACAACAGCGATGATTCAGCATCTGAAGCGATGGTGTGACGACAATAACCTGCATCAGCCGAGACCAAGGACATGATAATCCACTTCAGCAGAACAAAGGATCTGAGCACTCCACCCTCTACATTGATGGAGGAGGTAGAAAGGGTGGAGAGCTTCAAGTTCCTCGGAGTCCACATCTCGGCCGACCTCACCTGGTCCACAAACATCTCCCACCATGTAGGGAAAGCACAACAAAGGCTGCACTTCCTCAGGAAACGGCGTCAGGCCCAGTTACCCCAGAGCTCCACCATCAAGAGCCTTCTGACCTCCTGCTGCACACTGCTTCAACTGCTGCACCGTGGAGGACAAGAGGAAACTGCAGCGGGTGGTGAGGGCAGCAGAGCGGCCAATCGGCACCTCACTGACCCCCCCCAGAGACACCGCCCCCCCTTCCCTCTGATAAACGCTGCAGGGCCATCAGGACGAAGACAAACAGACTCAACAGAAGCTTTTACCCACAGGCTGCCCGCCCTGCAGCCTGATTGGAGGATAACTCTACATCAACACTCATGGACATCACACCTCATTTATACATCATATCTGTACTTACACTATAATGCCACCAACATATACACTGTGTTTGTTACAGAAGCACCCCCCCCTACTCACAGAGGCCGAATCATTCAGTCAAAAGTGTCATCAAACAGATGGATCACAAACGTGGACTCACTCTTTAGACACACAAAATGAAGGCAAGCGCTTGGCCGCCTTGTTGCGTCTCCCGACTGAAGCTCTAACGGTCGTCATCAGGGGCTCTGCAGAAGAGAAACACAGCAGTGAAGCTAACGAAGCCTCAGACTGAGGGTCATGTTGTCATGTGATGGTGGGTCAGAGGGTCAGAGGTGTCTCTCCCTGCTGAATGACAGTTACCCAGCATGCCTCTGGGCTCACACGTGTGCTCATGTGTGCAGAAGCATGATGATCCCTGCAGTCAGCACTATCACAGTAAAAGGTTTCAGTATGAAACTTCATGCAGGAGCTAACATCAGCAGCTGCTGCCAGCTCACACTCTCACTGACCTTTGACCAGGAGCGGCACTAGCTTGAGTTTCATGGTGTTCACAGCCTTGTCGTGGAGGATGCAGAGGTAAACTCCTCCATCTGCACAGACGGGGTTCCTCAGGGTCAGGCTGAGGTCAACTTCAGGCCGATTCAGCTGGTCGGTCTTCTCCTCCTTGGGTGGGAATGACTCCATCTCGGCGCGCTCTCTGTAATCTGTGTGCTGTTGGTCACGTTTGATCTGACCGTTCTCAAACACGCACACCTTCTTGTTTTCATGCGTCACAAAGAACCACTCCACTTTGACGACCTCACCCAGGCAGCATGTGTGTGTGTAGGGCAGCAGGACAGACGGCGCCCCCTCCGTCACCTCCAGTGGTGTCAGCTGACCCACTGTGGACAGAGCACAGGGACAGACTGAACCACAGCACGGGCAACAGGTTTAACCAGCTGCTTCTCCACCCGTGACCATCACATAAACAGCCCGTTACCATGGCAACATATCATAATAGTTATAAACTGACGAATGACTTCAGTTCGTAATCTGATAACAATAAATAACTTTAATTTAACAATAACGCAGCTTTGGTTTTACTCTGACTGTGCTTTTATTTTGAAACATCAGGGGTTGTGTCCATGGAAACAGTAGCTCATGCATACTAACGCTGCTGTTGGTTGGACCTGGCTACCGCATCACCTCCACCTCACCACCTAACAGCCAATCGGCTACTGGTTGATGATGTCATTCAGGCTGATTGGACGTACAGGAGCCGACAGGTGCGTGTGGAGGTCAAAGGTCACAGACTAGTTGCAGTCACACACAGCCTCACCTGTCATGAGCTTCTCTCTTTGTGTCACGCGATACAGGAGGAAAATAATGACAGCACCGAGGAGAACCACAGGAACCAGGACAGCGGGGAGGACTTTGTGCCAGACAGGACGTTCTGTAAGGAACACAAAGAAGCAGAACATCATCCTGTACGACCTCTGACCTCTGATCATGGTCTTCTATTTGACCTTCTAGCTGAGCGCTGCTGAACCACACAGACCTGTTTAACCAGTCAGTGACCAGCGTCTGTGCTGCTGATGGTTCTTCATCACTAAACAGAACATGAAGCAGCACAGACGTCCTCTGTCTGTGACTCCATCCTCTCTGGACCTGACCTTTGACCTCATCAGGGTCAGATCCACAGCTGGAGTGAGGGTCTGAAGCTCTGTGACTAATGAGGTCACAGAGACTGTTCATCAGCATCCACCTTGTGTTACAGGCGGATGCTGATGTCAGCGATGACATACTCGTTAAGGTTTCCACGGAAACACAAACCTGCGTAAGCCTCTTCTGTGTAACCGAACGTGTTCACATACGTGAAATATTTCATGTTGCTGAACTTTATCTTTCTGAATGCGTGTGATATGATTCAGTGTGACCTTTGACCTGAACCTGCAGCACTGACCTTTGACCTTCAGCTGGACGTCAGTCCTCTGCTGGTCCGCTCCATGGCTGCGGGTGACACAGGTGTAGTTCCCACTGTCGGTGAACGTGGGCTTCCTCAGAGTGAGGCTGAGGTCTCTGGTCTGCAGGCCGAACATTGATGTTCGGTGGGAGTAACGCTTGTTTTGGTTGATGAGGTCTCCAGTCTGCAGGGCGTCGGCGAGCATTGATGTTCGGTTGGAGTAACGCTTGTTTTGGTTGATAAGATCATCTTTTCCCTCCACGACGGCGTGAACGATCGGAGAAGACAGATCTTCGCGTTTCCACACAATCGCATGATCCTTAGAAACATTCATGTTACAGGGCAGCAGGACAGACTCCTCCCCCTCAAACACCTCCACCCCTGATGCATGCTGGGACGCTGAGGACACAAACACAAGTTTAATCAGTGTGGTTTCCATGGTAACCTGACAGCGTGAGCAGGTGAACAGTTACCTGCAGCTGAGCGTGGGGCTGAGAGGAGGAGATGTCAGGAGTTCGTGAACACGTCTGAGCCACAAACACGACATGTTTCAGAAAGACTTCCTGTGTGTGTGCGGGACAAACCGTGTGCACTGATGGCAAGCTGTTTGTGTCTCTGTGCAGACGTAAACTGTGCACCCACATCTGTTACACCTGCAGATGTTCTGTCTGCTGGAACATCTGGAGCACAGCTGATGTGCTGCAGGCTGTGAAGCCCCGACACCTGCTGGCAGCTGCAGCTCCACCCTCCTCCTGTCACAGTAAACTGCACAGAGGGGAGGAGCTGCTGAGGTCAAACAGATGTGCAGCGCAGACACACACACACACACCAGCAGCTCCAGATGTTTGATGAAGCGCAACTCCATCAGCTTCCTGCCGCAGCAGTGGCTCACACTGCGAGCTCCGCCCAAACATGGCGCCCACAGGACATAACGTAAATCACCAAGAGCAGCTGTGTGTGTGTGTGTGTGTCTGTTACACAGAGCGCAGTGTGTGCATGTAACCTGCTCTGAGCCTCGCGCGTTGGTAACATGTGTACAGATATGATCAGAGAAAAGAAGCGCGGTCACGATAGCGGCGCGTTAAAAATCTTTGCGCGTTTACATTCGTATTTACGGCTCCGCGTGTGGACGCAAACGGGGAATTCATGGTGCGTTTAAGTACCGTTCATACGCATGTACGTATGTTTAGCAGCAAAGCTTCTCTTCCAACTGTATCTCTAGTAAATGGACAACACTCACAAATATTGATAATAATGCTAATAATCATAACCACTGTTTGTCCCACTCACAACTTTGGTTAACTGGAAATTGTCTCGTAGCAGGTTAAGGTAATGACATGTTAGCATAAAATCATTGAGCAGAAACCAAAGAATTATCAACAAGTACAGATACTGTCAGTAAACTTCAGCTTTCTAATAAATATATGATCCTTATTCCAGTAAAACATTTAAGCTGTGTGGCATCAGGAGATGGATTAACTTTGTTATAACTTTATTATTGTTTGTTATTAATTTGAAAACAGCATCTAATCTCTCCATAGATATCTGGGGTTTACGGGGTGCACTCAAATGCACCACAAAGTCGCCCTTTTTACCGTACTACGCGATATAGACTCGTTAGCTCCCAGCTCCGCGGTGACTGTTACGATATTACTTCAGGGAGCAGACATGACACCGTCTTAGGTTTTAGCCATCACTTTTTTATTATCCTCTACCACCCTCCGGTGGCTTCCACATGAACTGCACCTTAAACAACAACTGTTCACTCATATCATGACAGTGACAAAGGGCGGAAATCTTACCGAGAGCGAGGATCACAAACAGCGCACGCATCTTCATCTTCATCATGAATCCAGCTGATCGCCTTTAATCTCTCTGAAATAACCCCGCGGCCACATCGCGCTCCGTCTCTCCGCTGACGCACAACTAAAAGTAGTTCTTCTACTTACACCGGAAGCGAATCTGGGCCATCGGAGCGTCAAATGACACTTTCAAAATAAAAGAACGCAGTTTCAGTGGGAGAAACATCTCTGACCTCCCAGCCCGTTGTTCTTTCAGTGGGCTGCTTTCAGTCATTGTGCAAATGTCCTGTTTATAAGGCTGAAACATGCAGTCAGCTGAGACTGAAGACGTCACCTGATGAAACCAGCTCACTGAATGAACAATGGGCTGTGAGGTCAGTTCCTTGATCATTAATATTGTCATGATCATTGATCAGTGGCCCTGGATACCATCCACATACTTGGGGAATGCTTTTTTATGGACTGGAGCATGTTCTTAACAGATTCCGAACATCATCCTCATCATCTACAGTGCATTCAAAATGTAAAGCAAACTTAACTCACTCTAACAATAACCAGAACTCCCATTGAGAGAATATTGTGAAATCTGAATGTTTCCTTTAACTTGAGATCAGAAATGTTTGCGTCAGTTACATCACTTCTGTCATGGTCGTACAATCAGACCGTGTGGAGAGATTAATGTGGATCCAAGTGCAGATAGATGGCCCGCGTGAAGCTGACGCCCCGGCACTGTGTCGAGGCTTGATTGGTTTGGCCAGAGTCAGGTGATCAGTGACAGCCTTCATTTAGAACACAGTCAGGGATTCAGTGGGAAGTGAATCATTCCTGGGATCTGTGGAGTGTTTTGATGGTGACAGAGTCACTGATCATCCTGCTGAAGCCAGCGAGGCAGAGAGGAGCTTCTGTCATGCATTTTCAGTATTTTGAGCTGACTTTGTTCAGGTGGGCTTGCCAGCTTTGTTGTTCACTTTTGTTTTGTGTGTCTTTATTTATGTGAAAAACTTGTCTTTGTGTCTATATGTGAAGAAAATGTCTGAACAAAACAAAAATCAGCTTTTCACAATATAAATATCATTAAATAACTTTAGAAACACAATTTAATAAAATAAAAAATATGTTTTATTTTTTAAAATAAGCTTAAAATGTTATTCTACAAAATGTGCAGCAATTCAACGTGTTTATTCTTTTTTATCTGGCAGTCTGTGGAAGAGTTTCTGCGCTGCAGTGTCTTCTGCTCATGTGAGAGGATTTCCTGTGAGGCAGGAGAAATGATCTCCAAGAACAGAAACTCCGCCGTCGCACAGTCGAACAAGTTCTTTTCTTAAATAAAAATGAAAAGGTTACCTTAAAGGCGTCATGCTTTTACTTTACAAGTTTTAAAGTGTTTTCCTTTTCCGGTTCACGATCAGTTCGACATTTTGAATCCACTACCTTAAACGAGCTCCAATTTACAGACAGAAATGTCAAAAATGTTACAACTATTCCCGGTCTCCCCTACTCCATAATGTGTTGTACGTTATGTGTATATTATGTGTGTTTTTTATCTATTGTATTTACCAACATCAAGAAGTCACAAGCAAAGGAAGACCACAGCACGGTGCACGTTTCAACAGCAACGTTTATCAATCAGATTTATTAAACAAATAAACATAACGATTCGCACAACGGTGACGCGACATCAGGCAGGATTGTGACGGTCACAGTTGTAATATTGTGAATTATTGTTTGCAAGATGTTTTGTTCCACAATAGATTGTGTTGCTGCACGGACGTTTTAGAGTGTCACACAAGTAAGGATTGTTAGGCTGTATGTTGCTATTGTACATGGCAGAGGACCAATCTGAGTCGCATGACTTGTTAATAAAACTTCCTACCCCGTTGGGTAGTAAATAGATATTCTGGAGTCTGTCGTGAATGAGACCAGAATATAACAACAGTGAAGCAGTTTGTTTTCGTTTTCTATTGTTGGCCACCAGAGGTCACCAGAGAGGCCTGTGCTGAAACGCTTTGAGCAATGAACCGGTGTTAGGATCAAGCTTCAAAGCTTCAGAAAGCTTCATGTGGCCATCACTACAGCCAGCAGAGAGACAGGTGCAGGTTTAACACAAACGCCTTTATTTGGGCTGCACAACAACACTACGATAAACTAACAAAGACGTAAACTGGGACAGCTAAATGCAACGGTGTGAAGTACAAAGAAAGAAACAAATAATACAAAAAAATCTGAAACTAGGAACCGGCGGCACAAAAACACCTGGGATGACATGCAGGACGATAAACAGACAACCAGAGAAGGAAAAGAGGGAAACTGTTCAAGAACAGGAACACAGCAACATGGCTGCCATTAATCACATGTGACAAGGCGGGCAAGAGAGCAAAGCTGAGGGCGCTGACAGGAAACACCGACTGTCAAAGTAAAACAGGAAATACGAGACAGACGCAGACTTGACCCTGGAGCACGGAAACATGCGTGGAGGAGAAGTGAGGCGCGAGAGCACAGAAAGCAGGAACACCAAGTGTAGGACGACAAAACCATAATACAGAGAACGAAACTGCAGCCAAACACACAAAACACTGGTAACAAACCCAGGACAACCTCCACTAATGTTGTGTTACAAATAATGTCTTCTTATGTGCACATGGCCTTTCAGTCAGTCCATGAAAACAAAACCATGATGTCCAAAGCAAACAGCAGGAGAGTCTCCAAACAGGCCTTGAAATAAAATTGTGGAATGTGTGTGAATATACAGCTCTGTGTGAAATGTGTCTGTGACTACTTTGATCCAACTACATGATGAACATGTAGTTGCTGCTGTCTGCACCTCTGTCTGTGTCCTCGCTGGCAGAGTGGATAATAATGCCTTAAAGCTAAAACATCTACAACTGTCACAGTGGATTTTTAAACACACAAGATGAAATGTGTTCTTTCAGCAGACAAATCCACAGCATGCTAACATCTCACATAAAAGAACAAAGGCTCGTCACATACAAAACTGACTGTAATGTCATAGCTCATACAGGTGGTGTCTGAGGGGTCCAACACTTGGGTCATCTTTAGTGCTTCATGTGCTTTCGCTGGGTTTTGGGAAGGTGGGCAGACCCGTGTGGGAACACTGGTTTTCTAACGACAACACCAGAAACCAAACAAACCCCTGTGGGTGAAGGACACCTGTGTTCACATTTAGGACAGAGAAGATGGTTTGAAAGAGGAGCGAAAGAAGCCATCTATGTGCACTGTGAAAGGCCCCGCCCTCTGTTCAAAGAGGGCGGGGCCTTTCACAGTGCACAGTGCACAAAACTTTAGGATTAACAATAGGCGTGCCGTTTAATAGGGCTGATGAAAAGACATAAACAAAACGAATGCAAAACCAAGCATGAACCTAAACTGGGTTAAATTTTGACACACAAACAAACAACGTGGAGCAATCGCACACAGACGGTTTGTTACAGCGGGTGGGAAGGGCCAGCTTTACTTAGCCTCAGATTTTTACAGTTAGATGTAACAGATGTAACTTCCACTTTTGATTAAGATCTCTCCGTCTGCATATTTAGGCGTCTTTATTAAGCTCTTATTTATAAATGTCTACACTTCTTCTACTTCTGCTTCCATCGGTTTGCATTTTAAACTTCCAGCCTTTCAGGTTGTTACGAACAGTTATATTTCTAACATTTCGTGATGTAAGTGAACCGCGCTGCTTTTTTATTGTCTGTGTGATGGAATGAGTTAAGACACGAGTTATTAAAACAATTCTAAATGACAGTGTGACGGCCATAGCACTTTATGAGGGTCAAATATGTAAGGATGATGTTTCTCAATGTAAAACTGCAAAGAGCTTTTGGACACAACGTTTTATAAACAGTTACCTCAGAACCGGCCGAACCTGCTGATATTCAAGCTGAAGAAAATTAAAAGGCTTTTTTTGTTGTTGCTCCACAGATTAAAGAAAAATATGTTTAACAATTCAACAAGACCTTCAACACATGTACATTCAGATTTTGGAACTGTCACGGTTCGGCATGGCAAACCGTGGGAGGTGTGGGGAAGGAGGACCCAGGCGCGGTGCTCAGTGTACAAGCAGTGCGTTTATTTACAGTGTATGGTACAAAACAAGAATAAATCCCCGTGCTGTCCTGTCTCTCCGTGAATAGTCCGTGTCTCAGCACCCCTCGTGCTGGCTGCTGTCTGGCGCTCCACACTTCTCCTGGGGACACAATAGACGCAGCCGTCAGGACACATATAACCACACACTAACTAAGCTCAACTGGATGACTAACGTGGAGTCTCATGCAATGATCCCGCGTCGGTGGGAGCTCCAAGACTCTCCTAAGTAGCTCCCCCGACGAG
>NW_005188687.1:0-976 GCF_000239375.1 Pundamilia nyererei
GTTGTGGGGGGTTTTGAGGCCATTTGGTGTAGACTTCATGTTTTGTATGAGAGAATATTCAATCCCTGGAGTCCATTTGAATAAACACTGACGCACAGACAGATAATAAAACAGCTTAATCATCATATATTGTCCTTTAAATCTTACATAAAAGTAGCATTAATCTGTGTGGCTAAACCATGAGATTAAAATACTTTTATTTTGGCTGATTTTGAATCTTCATGGAAAGTATAAATGTGTTCCTTTTTTTGTAATATCCTAAAAATGTTGAGTAAATAAAAGATAGTGGTCATATATTAAAACATGTATAGTAAAAAATAAATGGGTGTTACTTGATTATAATCTGAAATTGCTTGATCAGAAGTTCTTCTTGGCTTTGTGATGTTTTAACGCTTTTACATGCAGCAGTACCAGCACTATTTTACCTGTTAAACCTGTATGATGTCTTCTGCAGCTCCAGAAGACCTTTACATAATCATATAAATGTACTGTACATCTATAAAACAGATGTTTTTTTTATTATGTGACTCTCCTTGTGCTTCTTTATGGGTCCATGTGTATATTGTTTAATTCAGTGATAACAATTCCAATCAAAAGACAATCGTCTGTGTATGAATGAAGCACAGTTTGTCATGTGAGGTTTTCCCTCAATATGCCAAACAGCTCTATGTATTAAACTAAGTAATATGTTTGTCATGGGATCCTTTCCTTATGACAGAGCTTCCCAAAGTGTGGGGCCCGCGGGGTGTTGAAAAGTGGAAAAAAACCAAAATGCTTGGACACTGCTAGCACGGGGCGCCCACACAAACGCTGTGCAGGAGATGAAGCATCGCTGAATATGAATGAATGTTTCCAAACCAACTTCATTCTAAGCCAAAGACTAGAAAATATGGTGAAGCATATCTTCCCTTTCCTATCTCCCCTGCAGAATTGCTTTTCCCTGCGTCGGGAGCACATGCTGGGTTCTTCAAATCAC
>NW_005188687.1:1795-2887 GCF_000239375.1 Pundamilia nyererei
AGATAATAAAACAGCTTAGTCATTATATATTGTCCTTTAAAGCAAAGATAAAAAATACTGCCATTAATCTGTGTGAAATGACAGCGTAAACCCTCACACCATTATGCTGCCTATATGTATTCATCATATTTAAAACTTGTGAAGCCACCACTAATATCCTATTAGTGAGTTGCAAATACATTTCATAGTAGTAAATGGGTTGCTACACAAAACATTTCTTATACTCAGAACACTTTATACAGCTTTCCTCATTCCCAAGCACTTTCTCCCAATGCAAATGCGCTTCTCTATCAACTTGGGGTCAATGTTGTGCCCTACAATACTTTAGCATGCAGACTACAGCAGCAAGGCATTGAAACACCATCTTTCAGATTAGTAGATGATTAGCAGATCTACCTGAGCTACAGCCACAAATAACTAACTTTAACTATTGTTATTTGACCACACCTGAGACTCAGCGCTGTGGCTGTTTCATTTTGTATTTGTACATTTTCCAAATAGTTTGACCTTACCCAGAAACAAGTTACTCCACTCAAAATGTGGTATTAACATTCAACTGTCACCTCCCCACTGTGGCCCAGAGTGTCTTGTCATTTTGACTGTGTTATGTTTCATATTCTTGAAGCTGTGAGCAGGAATAATAGTACTTTTATCTTTTATAAGCACTTTTTGAGCATAAAAATCATGAAGTATTATGGATATCATGGAATAATTTAATGTTAATGTTATTTCTGTGACATAGAGTAACAATGACAACCATGTTAACTGGATGTGTTTTGAGTATTCTGGCAATTTACTGGAGAAAACTTTAAAGAATCAGGGCTGGTAAAACATGTAATAACTTTTTTATTTTTTTTTATTTCAGACCATTCTTTAAAAATGTAAAAATAATAAATGCTGTGAAATGGATAAACAACATATATTTACGTATTTACGTGTTCTAGATGGACTTATCACACCACAGTGCTCAAACAATCTCAGGTCAAGTAGTAGTTTCTTTAAAACTGTAGCCTGAGGCCAGGATCACAGCGTGTCTCAGGACGCTGTTATCTTTGCTATTTCTTGCTAGACTTTCTGTTCCTGCTTGTGCTT
>NW_005188687.1:4442-5533 GCF_000239375.1 Pundamilia nyererei
GTCCCATCTTCATTCCCTCATCCTCCCCAACTGGAAGGACAAGTCACACCATAGTGATCAAACAACTTTAGGTCATGAAGCAGTCTTTTAAAATTGTAGCCTGAGGCCAGGATGAAAGCATGTCTCAGGATCAGTGGTTATCTTGGCTATTTGTTGCTTCAGTTCTTGTTCCTGCTTGTGCTTGTTATTGTTATGCATGAGACAGCATGACCGTCTCACTAATTTCCCTCAAATGTAGCTTCTAGTTCATATGTAGCCCGCAGATCGAGATTGATTGTGACACTTGGAGTGGGTGTAAAATTGATTTAGTTAATAGAGCTTAAATGTGTTTTGAGCCCTGAAAATGTTATATTTTTTCAGAAAAAAATTAATAGTGCTACATTTATTTTAAAAAGCAGCTGATTTCAAAGACATTGGATTTCATGCACTGATTGATTGTGTAATCTGCAGTTATGCATTAATGAAGCATTACATGTGCATGTGCCAGTAAACTGTCAAGAGGGAATGAATGCATCAGTTTCTCCCATTTTTTTCAAACTTAACTTAATTAAACCTCCCTTCTTTGTTTAAAACTTGTTTCACTAGGATGAGAAACAGAAACATTTTACCAGTCCCTTATTCAAACTCTGAATTGTCCTATTTTTAAAGCACAAAATTTACTGAGCTGTTCAACACTATGTCAGAATCAGAATACTTTAATAATCCCTAAAGAAATTTTGTCTCAGTTCATTGTGCAGTCACAGTTATCAAAGTATCTGCTTCAAACTATTTTTTTTCATAAATATCTTTTATTTATAAATAGTTTTTATATTACATGTGGCTTTTGATTTTCAGCCCTGTTACTACTTATAAAATAAACAAAAAAGTTGACACAGGTTAATGTGATGACCAGCTCTGATACATAAAATGTGAACAGTGCTGTGGGTTTGAATCGATTTGCAATCCCACAGCAAAAAAATATTCATGAGCATGAGGTGTTGCTCATTGTTTTGTGTAGTTACAGTGTCAGTTAACAAGTCCAATTGGTGACAAACGAAAGCACAGCCAAAGTGCAGCAAGAGAGCAGGTGGAAAAACACACAGCAAGGACAT
>NW_005188687.1:7680-8802 GCF_000239375.1 Pundamilia nyererei
CAGCCCAAATATCAAAGAGAAATTAAAAATGCATGCCATGAAGGAGTTTGGGTCTTAGGGGATTAAATTCTAAACAATAAAACTCTCCTAGTCACTTTAAAGTCACCCACAACCTTGTCCTGCATTACAACTCTGAACTTCTTAACACACCCAATAGCACAGGGGCGTAATTTCCAGGGAGGTTAGGGGGGTTATGACCCCCCCAATAATCAGACCCAACCAATAAAATTATGAATCATCTTGTATAAATAGGCTGTTGATGTTCTTTACTCATTTCTGTTATTACCCGCAAAATAGCTGCATGTGTAATCATCTGGGAATTTACCCAGATTTATTTAATCTGGGTAAATAAATCCCCTAATGTTCAGCACAAAGTTACGCCGATGCCCTCAGATTTTCTTCTTCTGTTCACTTCACTACTCGTGCTTCAGTATGTTTTACAGTTGCAGTTGCCCCCAAGTCTGGAACCTTCTTCTAACAGTAATCTTCAATATTGACTTTGGTCTCTAACTTCAAATCCCATCTTAAAACACGTCTCTTTAAACTATCAACTCTCATTGATAATTTCAAAAAACGTTTCTTGTTTTGAAAGGTGCCTAAAATAAAATGTATTATTTTTGGTATTGTTATTATTATTGTGGTAGTAGTAGTCCTGTTAGTATTACTATTAGTAGTAGTTTGATTAATGAACAAACACATACAAAATTAATAAATTTCCCATCATCATCTCGTCACTCATTGTAGTTAACAATTTAAGGCCAGTAGGTTGGGCATAAGTGGTGAATATCATGAACATACTTGCTCAACATACCCATTTTAACTTTAGGACTGGAAATGTAATAGCAGGCAATTTCATAGAAAATTCATTTACTCCAGGAAACACATAAACAAAACCATAACCAGGTTATGGTTATTCAGGAGCAAACCAACAAGACATTTTGAAATTGACTTCTACATCTCTTCATTTACACAAGTGTTTCTTGTCTTCCAGCACTGACTTCAAAGAGGATTGTTCTACTCGGAAAAACTGGGGCTGGGAAAAGCAGCCTGGCCAACACCATACTGGGAGAGAATGTCTTCAACGTATGCCATTCACCCGTTTCTGAAATTAGTCTGCCCCGT
>NW_005188687.1:9663-10667 GCF_000239375.1 Pundamilia nyererei
CAGAAAGTGCATCGGAAGCCTTTCAGAAAGCTGCTAAAGCTGTCCTGGAACACACTGTTAAATAATGGTTAGGATCATGACAACGACAGAGAGTGGACAGCAAAGGAAGCAGAGAAAGGAGTGTTGTTTTCTTATGACTTGTTTAATTACGTTATAAGTAGAGATAGTAGAGGAACTGTTGAGATATTTATTCAAGGAAAAATAGTGCTGACCAAACAGCTTTTCCTTGAATAAATGCTAAAAGTGCTACTTTTACTTGTAACAAACTAAGTGTTTGTTACTTGTAGATGTTAGCAAGTAGGGGTGAATGCTTTGATTTAAACTTGATTATGTCACATTATAATTCAAAGAATCACATACATATTGTATGGAAATGTATATATCCTTTTTCTTTCTTCCTTTTTTTTAGTAGTGCTTACAGAAATAAAAACTATTGATGAAACTTGGTAGTTTCTTACAGTGAACAACATTAATTCTACCTGGGTCTGGTTATATTAGGGATTTGGTATATGATAATGTAAACCTGACAGGACCTGACAGGACCTGACAGGACCCGCTTGTTGTTTTGCTTTTTATTTTTGTGTTTCACATACACACACACTTGTGGCACTATCCAATGTTTGCTGCCCTGGCTCCGGTGCTCCTCCAGCAGCAGCAGCCATTTGTCTTCGGCCCCAGCCGTTACTGAAATAGGGACGGCATGATTAGAAGATGTTCATAAGGGGAGGCTGTGCCATTTTGGAAAATATACAAAATGCTGAAATGTTTGATTTAAAACATAAAACAAAAACCTTGAAAATATTAAAGGTAGCCTGATGAAAACTTTGAATATCTAGATTCATTGCTATATCCATCTGCGAGTCCACACTGGATATACTGAAGCTGGGTTTTAAAAATGCTCGATGGTGACATGAGAAATGTTAACGTTGGCAACACTAATGTCTAGTTTATGTGGTAAAGTAAATGCATCACAGAAGAAAGGAAGTGCTGCTTTCTACATTTGT
>NW_005188687.1:12459-13665 GCF_000239375.1 Pundamilia nyererei
GTGGGGGAACTTGCACAATCGGTGGCTGACTAAATACTTTTTTGCCCCACTGTATGTAAATAAATCCAAAATGTTAACTGAGCATCTGATTTATTCTGATTTATTTATTGTTATTTTATTTATCAAAGATACATGATTACACATACATACAATTAACACATTTTCTATAAGGCATATAACAGTGATAGATTTTTTTTTTAAAATCACGCATACGTTCAAAACATAAGAATAACATTTTTCTAAAAATCATGTTCTTTGGTGCTTAAAATCACATCACGTTTCACATTTTAAAAGCATAATATACAATTTTAGAGCACTTACACACCTCTACTTTGCTTTTCACTCTCAAATACAGTACGTCACGATTATCTAAGATCTGTCATCAAATGTCGACCGCTTCTTGTAAGTCACAGTCTTTTATGTGTCGCTGCTTTCCTGAGGTGTGCTGGATCAGATCCAAACGCAGAGTCTTCTTTAGTGGCGGTAAAAAAAGGCTCTTTGTCAGCTTATCAAAAGATCTCTTATAGAGTGATGTTTGGGCCACAGCAACACTGATCACTGCTGGTACAAGGTGATGATAAACAGGTGCAGAAAAGCTGGTCAGGAGTTGTGTTTTTTTCTCTCTCCAAAATTTACAAAGCCACCTTGGTTGATTTCTAAACCTCTGTGTGATTCACTCAGAAGGACTTAAAGTTGGCTCACTGGTCAGGTTAAAAACCGTCCCTCACAGTCTCACTGGCCAATGTTTAATGTTTAGCTCTCTTATTTACTACAAGTGTCATAAGTTTCCTCGTTGGTAAAGGGTAGGGCCATCTCTATTTTAAATGGCTTCACTGATGTTCAGGGTGGAGTCCTTGGTCAGGGCTCAAATGGTCAATTCAGCGTTTTGTCATTTGGTCCAGACTGGTTTCTGTGTGAAGATGCACCTGTCTCTCTCAGAGTCTTGCTCTGGTAAAGCTGCCTCACATGGAGCTGGAGCATGCGTGACTCTCACCCTGATTGTGATTCTTTTTTCTTTTTTTTTTTTAGATAAAATCAATAAAATTAGTTAAAGACTTCAAACGGGGCCAGCCTCCAGCTCCCCCCAACATCACTGTCACAATAGCACCTGTTTAATCACACTAACCTTTTTGTTATCATTTAGCACAAACATGCAGACACACCTAAAAACTGCTGACATTTTTGTCTAAAAAGTAAGGTAAAAGT
>NW_005188688.1:0-1358 GCF_000239375.1 Pundamilia nyererei
TGTGTGTGTGTGTGTGAGATTTACATTGCTGTGCTTGAGAGCCACCATCTACCGGAACCAAATTCCCTGTATGTGTCTGCACATATACTTGGCCAATAAACACGATTCTGATTCTGATTCTGATAGACGTTTTTATATTGTCATCCAATATATACCATTATATCAAAAAGCCCTATTTGAGGCTTTCTTTGTTAGAGTAGCTACAGTAACCATAGTTGTATGCAGTGAAAAAGTAAAAATATTAACAAGATAACAGACCTCTGTGGGAGTAGCATTCAAGTAGCTTCTATACACTGTGTTGGCACAAGTCATTGAAGAAGATAAAACTGGATTAATTATTTCTTTAAATTTAGTTACAGCACTTTAGTGTAATAAAAAGATTCTTCCCCACTGCTGTGTAATCTGTTGTTGTAAATGGAAATGTATTACGAAATTATCAGCCAAAGGGAGGAGTATAGGGCTGCGACAAATGATTATTTTGATATTTGACTAGACACCAATTATTTTTGCAATTAGTTGACTAATGAGATCATTAGTGATGTGTCGGTCACGAACGAAATGGCGTCAAATGGCCTGATCTTTGACGTGAACGACGCGAGCCGGCTCCTTATCGCGAGCCGTGTTTTTGTTTTTGTTTTTCCCTCCTCTCACCCAAAATCACGCACTTTTTTTCGCTTCACTCCTGACGTCAGGGTTGTGCTTGCACTGAGCAGAGGGGGGAGGGGCAGTAGTTACACTCACAGTAGCACAGGAACAGAGCCAGAGACAGAGACAGAGAAAGAAAGCCAGGGACAACAACTTCACATTAGAAAGGTATAGTAATCAGCCACAACTATTTTGAGTTGCAGATGATAAAGGATTCAGAAAGTTTATTCATGCAGGCCCATATAACAGAGAATGTGCATCTTCTTTTTGTTTTCATATTTTAATTTATTTTTAATTGTGTTGTGGTTTGCAGTGTTTCGCGTTGTTTCATTTTAAAATGTGTTTAAAAGGAAAAAACTGAAAATTTAAATAGTTAAAAGTTGAACTGTGACTAGTTGGTTTTTGTATTATATGATTTATTTATTACATTTTACGTGGAATGAATAAATAAAAGTATATTTACGGTGGCCCCTAGAGACAAAGCAGCACGTACGAACTCCGAAGCACGTAAAAACTCCAAAACACAAACAAAACACAACATAAGTGCTCCAGAATGCTAGGCGCAGTGTTGAGCTTTGTTACCTAGAGGCTACACAAGCCAGCAAGTACTAACGACCGGATTTGGTGTGTGGTAGTAACAGGTAAATGAACTTTTTTTTAAAATTATTTGAATATATATGAGTGCTTGTGTATAAATACACAAACAACACACA
>NW_005188688.1:2304-4195 GCF_000239375.1 Pundamilia nyererei
TGGCATCCTTGTACATGCAGTGCTGCCATCTTCCGTATCAGTCCGTTATTACACTCTTAAATCCTACTGCTTATTCTTGCGTCTTTCGGGATCTTACAAAGCTTCAAACGACGTGTCGACTATTAAATTAGCTGTCGCCGATTTTGATAGTCGACGTGATCGTGACTGGTCAACTAATCGTGGCAGCCCTAGAGCAGTATATAAAAGCAATAGAGACACAATCTAGCTGCAAAGATTGTGTCTCTATTGAACATGAACCAATAAGCCCTGAGCCAAACTCTGGTCAGGAGGAATCCAAGTGCAGAACAGTGCGCATCATTTTTAATGCATGGCACAGTGCGCCACACTTTTTAGTCATAATTTATTAGTTTTTTGGGGTGTTTGTTTGTCGTATTTTAGAAATATTTTAACATCATTTGTAGTAACATGTTTTCATATCATGTAACGTTTTAAGTGTGTTTTTTTTCTTTGATGTCTGTCTGGCATATAATGTGTAATGTAAATGATGCACTATACCAAGTGCTGCATGGTTAAGCATCATGATTCATTACTGAAGAATGTGATAAATGATTATGAAATTCTTTTGTTTTTAGTTTCTATTTCCATTGTCAACGGCTCTCAACTTTAACTTAATACCTAAGTGTTATTATTTTTAGACTAGTTGGTTAGACAAAATTTTTTCTTTACCCCTATGCTATAAAAGACTGATGGAGAATTGTCATCATCCCACTGTGCAGGCAGGCGGCGTAAACACCTAAGTTTATGAATGTGATAACTTGACAACAACGTGAATTTGAAATTAATGCCATCTACTAGGAGGAGGGGTAGCACTAATGGCAACAGTATGAACTTTGTTTCATAATTTAACTAGCCTGTAAGCAGACATTTTTTGTTGTATCTATCGCAAATTACAGATCCTGATTTATTTTGATAGTAATTCCAGTGAATTTTCAGGCTTTTTATTTTTAAACGTTGTAAGGTTTATATTGTGGATTGTCATTTATGCTTAGAAATATTTACTCATGTGTGCTTAGAGTTTTAT
This sequence comes from Pundamilia nyererei, assembly GCF_000239375.1. Taxonomy (NCBI): domain Eukaryota; kingdom Metazoa; phylum Chordata; class Actinopteri; order Cichliformes; family Cichlidae; genus Pundamilia; species Pundamilia nyererei. The sequence continues at coordinate 3,347 of NW_005188688.1, forward strand.
AATCGATTGCATAATGATAGAGGTCTGATCCTTAGCAGTTTGCAAAGACTCTGCACTCTGGCATACACACACATCTTAAGGTCATGAGAGAGGTCATACCTTCTCTTACTGATTTATGGTATAAGAGGACACTTACTCTGTATCTGTTTTAGTATAAGTGCCTTTTGCTTAGATAAACTGCTAGACTTCCAGGCCAGCAGATTTAGGGAAGTCGTTTACAGGGTCACATCTTGTAAAATGTAAAGTGTAAAAATCTACTATTAAGGTTTTATGCAAGTCAGAAAGCAGGAAATGTTCTAAATATTGGCTGGTTTAAGTTTGGAATGACAAACTTTTAACTTGAACCATGAATGTTGTAATTTTATAAAGGTAAGTTAGGCCGAAATGCATGAATTATATTATATTACTATAGGTATAGGGATGTCAGTGTTTGAAAGTAAATTTTATTGCATGAATCTTCCAGTGTGGTAGTCAAAATAGAAAATTTCTATTTCTAAAAACCTTTACAAACTGCTGCTGTGTCACGATCCTGGGTCTGTGACCCACCATTCTCAGAACATTCTCATGTTCTGAGTTCTTAAGTTATTCGTTGAGATATTCAAATTCAAATTTTATTTGTCACACACACAACCATACAAAGAATGACATGAGGTGAAATAATTGTAGCTGTGCGATGCAATGCCCGACCATTAAATGACAGTGGTTTTACAGTATTTACAATTTACAGGTTATACAAAATTTACAGATTTAACTTAGAAATTTACAGTAAAAAATGTGCAAATAGCAGAAAGAGATTATAAATTATAGGAAGTGTGCATGAAGAAAAACCAGAGTGCGTGTGGTGATGTG
>NW_005188688.1:5316-13664 GCF_000239375.1 Pundamilia nyererei
GGATGTGTGGAGCAGGTGAGATATGGCATCGTCTGTGGAACGATTAGTCCGGTATGGAAACTGAAGTGAGTCGATGGTGGCAGGTAGTGAAGAAGTGATGTGATCTCTCATCAGTCTTTAAAAACACTTCATTACAATTGAAGTCAGTGCTACTGGACGGTAGTCATTGTGGCAAGCAGGCTGTTGTTTCTTTGGAACAGGGACAATGATGGACTGTTTGAAGCACGTGGGAACCACTGCTTGGGCCAGGGAAAGGTTGGAGATCTCCATGAACACCGGTGCTAGCTGGTCAGTGCAGGCTCTCAGGACCCGGCCGGGGATTGCATCTGGTCCTGCTGCCTTCCTGGTGTTCACCCTCCTGAAGGTGTTTATCATGGCATGCTCTGTGATGATGAATGCATTGTCTTCACTGGTACACTCCGAGTGCGCGCAGCCATTTGTTGTTTTAATTGCTGCGGCGTCGAAGTGAGCGTAAAACGTGTTCAGCTCATCAGCCAGTGATGCGTCGGCATTCATCATTGAAGAAGCTGGTCGTTTATAGTTCGTTATTGTCCGCAGTCCTTTCCACAGGCTCCTAGAGTCGCACTGTCATAGCTGTGGCTCTAGTTTTTCCCCGTAGCTCCGCTTTGCCTTTCTGACCGCACTGCGCACGTTGTAAGACGCAGCCTTGTATAGGTCCATATTACCGGAGATGAAACCTTCATTGTAGGCAGCGGTGCGTGATCTCAGAGCGTCGCGGATGTTTTTATCCACCCACGGCTTCTGGTTGGGAAACGTTCGGATGATAGATCTTTCTGCTGTGTCGTCCGCTAGTTTCCCGATAAATCCCACAACCGCTTCCGTAAACATGTTGATGTCATCAGAGCTGCGCCGAAACATGATCCAGTGTGTCCTGCAGCGCGGTCACTGATTGGTCTGTCCAGCGAGCGACCTCCCTCCTGATTGGTGGATGCTGCTTTAGGCTTTGTTTGTAAGCAGGCATGAGGAAGATGGCGGCATGGTCCGATTATCCAAATGCCGGCAGGGGCTGAGCCTTGTAACAGTTCTTGAACGGGGTGTAGCAGTGGTCTAATGTCCTAGTGCCCCGGGTGGGGCAGTTGATGTGCTGGTGAAGGTTGAGAAATGTCCGTTTGAGATTCACTCTGTTAAAATCTCCCATAACAATGAGTGCGGCATCTTGGTGAAGTGTTTGTTGATGTGTGAGAGCCTCATGCAGCTCACATAAGGCAGTGTCCAAGTCCGCGTGAGGCGGAATGTAAACAGTGAAGGCAATGACCGCAGTGAATTCCCGAGGGAGATAGAAAGGGCGACATTTAACGATCAAAAGTTCCAGATTGGGCGAGCAAGAGCGTGTGAGTGGGGAGATGTTTGTGCTGTTGCACCATCTGTTGTTCACCATCAAACGCACTCCACCACCTCTTTTCTTCCCCGACTCCATTGTCCTGTCCATGCGGTAAACCGAAAAGAACCCCGCCGGCTGCACGGCGTGGTCTGGTATCGCTGGGTTCAGCCAAGTCTCGGTGAAGCAGAGGAGGTTGCAGTCCCGAATGTCTCTCTGGAACTTAGTTCTGGCTCTGAGGTCATCAAGCTTGTTCTTGATGGATTGAACATTGGCTAGCAGGATACTGGGCATGGGTGCGCGGTGTGCGCGAGCCCGTAGCCTGTTCCTGATGCCAGCTCGTTTACCTCGAGGCCGTCGCTTAGGGTCGCGTCCTTTGTTCTCTCTCAGGATCTCCTTTGGCCAGGTTGGGTCCGGAGATATGTTGAATTATAGGATTATCATTTGGTTACCTTAAGTTTAGTCTAGTTATGTTTCACTTAGGTCTTCTATGTTAGTCTCATGTATTTCTTGTCTGTATGTTTTATGCCAAGTTCATGTTTCCTGTTTTATTTTGAAGAGGCTTGTGTTTATATGTTCAACGTATTTAGTCTTACTCTTCCCCTATGGCGTCATGGGCTGTATCCCAATTCAGGGTCTGCAGCCTTAAAGTACGCAGCCTTAACGGTCCACAAGGGTCGCGTACTCAAAGACTGCTAAGGCTGGAAGTGCGAGGCTTGTGAAATGGGACGGTCTAGCCTCCGTGGTGCTGCCCAGGTTGCCTAGCAACCATGATACTAACAGCTGGAAACGTTTCATACAGCATTATTTGACAGAAATGAAGGAGAAAATCTTTTGTTCATTTGTTTGTTTGTTTCTACATGAGCTTTGATTTGATAAGTATCTGATGCTGAGACCACAGGACTGTGAAATCATGATTATTGGGCTTCATGTCTGTACTGAACAGCCATTTTAAGATTAGCTAGTAAACAACAATTACATAATGTTGTTCATGAGACTAAAGTCATCTCACTTTGGTAATGTAAATATAATATGGCCAATATTAAAGTTATTATTTCAATCATTATTAGTTATTACAGCAGTGAATGAACTCTGTTTCAAATACTGAGCTTCAGTAAAGATTCAAGCTGCATTTATTTATATTTCCTATCACCTTAAATCTTCACTCAAAGACAAGTTCCTTTGACACTGTATATATATATAAATGTATTATATATAAGAGACAAATATTGTTCTTTTAATATGCTGGCATTACTAAATTTCTCTCAGTGCTCACTTTAAATATCCATGAAATCATATTGAACAGCATATATTTTAAAGTAAAGGCTTTAAAACCAAGTTAGTACTAACATCGCTAATGTCACATAACTTTGCAGACATGTGGCCAACAGTAATGTTTTAATGTTCTTCGTTATTAAACATTCGCACATAAATAAGTAACATAATATTCAGTACTTACTTAAAGTTTACTCTTCGGCCGCCCCTCATCCACCGTTTTTTTTTTCCGGCAAAATTATCCACACCCACCGCCGTGCTATGCATTCTGGGATATGTTGGGCCACGAAGTCTACACCGCCACATCCTTAAAATTCAGGGAAATGAAGGACGCATTTGAGGGCCGCATTTCGAGCAGCCTTTGAATTGGGACAGCCTTTGTCGCGTCGCTGTGATGTAAATGAGCTTAAAATGCTGCCTTTAAGGTTGCAGACCCAGTTTAAGCTCGGTTTAGTTTCGCCCTTGCCCTTTGCTTATATTTATTTTGCCAGCTTTAATGAACGGCTTGTTTCTGTCATGCTCAAGTTTTGTTTTGTCTCTTTGTGTGTCTGCTCTTGGATCCACCTCCTCACTCCATGCAGTCAGCTTTGCAGCCAGACTGTGACATGCTATCCTTTAAACTCCAATTGTAATGAATTTGTTTTATAGTTTTTCTAAAGATTAACCTGAAACCAGATTTAATATTACTTGGGTAATTTTAGTGCTTTCTCTTTCACAGGTAATCTGAAGGAAAAAGATGAATACTACCCCATCGTCATTCTTACAACCTACAGAAACCGATCCTGTAATCCAGTGCATTGCTGACAATGATCTCCAGAGGCTGAAGAAATTACTCAAGAACAGTGATGTTAATGGAGTTTACCCCTGTAGAAAGTGGAAAGATTATATAACCCCATTGATTGCTGCTGTTGTAAATGACAAGAGAGCTATCTGTTCTTACCTTTTGGATCAGGGTGCAGACCCAAATATACCTTCTCAACTCCAGAGGACACCTTTGCAATTTGCAGCCATTGAAGGCAGGAAGGAGATTGTGGAAAACCTCATCTCTGCTGGTGCAGTGGTGACACTGCCGCCCATAAATGATCCTCAGTGGCTTATTAACAGTAAAAAAATATCTCAGATAATTAATGACCTTGCATCAAATGGAGACCAAGTGTATTCCCAAATCAGACATTTTTTGGATATGGAAATTGCTGTTGTTGAAAAAACATTTGCATTTTTGCAGGACGTATTTGCAGCTTTCAACAGTGGCAAGTTGTCAGAGGATCCTCGGCTCCATCTGACCATGATTGAAATCCTTTTTACTGTAACTGGGAGAGGGAAAGATAAATACTGCCAGGCCTGCATTAAATGGCTAAAGGAAACTGGAAATGTGAATACTTATAATGCAGGAGCAGCCAGGCGCTTTCCAAATATTCCTAAGACACATGTAGGGAGGGCAGTTGAAAGTTTGAATGCAGGTTTCTGCACAATGGAAGACATAACAGATGAGCATGCAGTAGCTATAGTTCCACAACTACTGAATCTGCTTTGCTTAAACGAGAGACCTGACATCTATGAAGCAGTGCTACAAACACTGTATGTGATAACACAGAAAACAAAAGGCACAAAGGACTGTCACGTCAACTTTTTAGAAAACTTATGCAAAACAGTTGCCCCTTTTGTAAATGAGCAACACTCCACTAAGATCAGGATTTACACGTACTGTATATTTGGAAACCTGGTGTCAGTTGAACAGACAGCAAATATTTTAAAATCAGAAGGCATAACTTCAGTGCCCGAGGACATACTGACATCTGTAGCAATGGTAATGGATGAAAAACTGAAAGAGGTGCTGAGAAGTCTAAACAGTTATTTAAGGATTCAAAACTCAGGAAACACAACCTCACCTTTAGTTTATACTGCAGCAACTGATCTTAGAAAAAAATTAAAATGGTTTCCAGTCAGCAAGAGGTGGAAGGATAAACTGGAGAAACTTGTTGGCACAGACGAAAGTAAAATATCCAGAATTGGAAGCATTATTTATGTGAATGATGCAGAATTCAGAATAGCGAAGGGACGTGATAGTACTGAAGTCTTCTTGGGGCTGAGAGAGGACGGCACAGAAATTGCCATTAAGAGAATGTCTAAAAGCAACTATGAAGTGTTGAAGAACGAAGAACGAATCCTACGACTTCCTGAACTCGATCATCCTTATATCGTACGATATGTTGATTTTGAGGAGGACGAGAACTTTGGATATCTTTGTCTGAAACTTTGTGAATACACCTTGGAAGAATTTATCATGAAGAATGACCATGACCCACTGATGTTAAAGGAACTTGTCAAACAAATTCTTGAAAGTCTAAAGGTGCTTCACTCTCGAAATCCAAAAATTCTTCATCGAGATCTCAAACCCCAGGACGTTTTGATTGGTGAGATATGTTTGACATTCAGGGGAAAATGAAACAAAACATATATCTGGTAAATATAAATTAATGATTTCGTTTCATGTGTTTTGTATGTTATTCCTCCTGCAGATGTGACTTTGAAGACAAGATTAGCTGATTTTGGCATAAGCAGATGCTTACCCAAAGACCAAACAACTTTACGTACCGGTACACGCAGTGCAGGAACCAAATGCTGGATGGCCCGAGAGACTTTAGCTGAAGAAGCAGAAGAATCTGTGATATCATACAACTCAAGCACTGACATCCAGGTAATACAGATCCATTAAACTTGATTAACTGAAAGATGCCTTGGTAAAACTGGTGTGTTTCTGTTAAGGTGGCAGGCATGCTGATTTATTATATCCTCTCTGGAGGGAACCATCCATTTGGTGACTTGAACGTTAAATCCTTTGAATGTGTGAACAACATTTATGATGGGAAGTACAGTTTGGATCATGTTCAAGATGTGGTGGCAAAAGATCTCATCGAATCGATGATCAACAAAGAGCCAAAGGACAGACCCAAAGTAGAAGAATGCTTACACCATCCCTTCTTCTGGACTTCTCAAAAGTAAGGAAGTCATGCTGTAACAGAATCTGTGATTTTTAGTTTTACTTTAGCAAAGCAAAAATAGATTTGCTATTGAGAGCCTAAACTGTGAAGGATTTTCAGTCATTTTCCCAGACATAGAGGAAAAAGCTTTCAGTCTATTGCTAGGCTTAATCCATATGTTGTGAAAATGAGGTCAAATTGTCTTTACTCAGGAAAGGATGTTAACATTGGCAGCAAATACTAAATTCTTTCCCCACACTTCTGTACTTGTCTTTTTAAGCAAGACTATTTTATGCTGCTCATGTTATTATTCAAAATTTTCCTCTTTATACTTATAAAGCATAATTTTATTTCCAGGCAGTTTCAATATTTGAGAGAGACCGCTAACAGGGGCGAAGTGGCGAAATATGACAATGCTGATGAAGAGCTGAATGCTTCACTAGAAGCATGTGCTAATGGATCCTTCAAACTGTGGAAAAATAAGGTGACTTACAGATGACGGGTCAAACTTTCATATTCTTCTATATTCCTAAATTCCAGTTCATGAATACTATGTTTTGTTGTTGCAGTTTCCCCAAGAGCTGGTTTGGGAGATGGATGGCAAAAAGCCATGCCCTGAAACGACACGGGGATTACTGCGCTTTATACGCAATTTCCATGAGCATAAGTAAGTTGAACTAAATGAAAAATTATTAATTCATGAACACACATTAATATGTGTATATATGTTAATTTATTGTAACTATATGCACAAATCACAAATATTTCTGATACTATGACAAATTTGGAAGTTTACTTCTTTTGGTACTACTCACTAATAAAACTTTACTTGTTCACAGGCGCAAGAAATTTCCTGACATTGATGTATTGGCGTTATTTCCTGATCTCTTTGGGTGTGTTTACAAGTTTACCAAAATACATGGCTGGCATTTAGAGACACCCTTGAAGGAAATGTTTCTAACAGAAGAAACAAAAGACTTTGGTAAGCTACAAAGCTGCACCGCTTGATGGATTGTCGGAGCATTACGGCTACCGTAGTCTGGAGCCTCGCGGAGTGATACATACTGTGCTTCAACATAATATTACCGTATTCTCTCTATATAAGGACCCCAAAATGGCACCTGTTAAGAGACATGCTTACGTAGCGGATTTCAAACTCAAGGCTATCAGTCACGCAGTAGAACATGGGAATAGAGCAGCTGGGAGAGAAATCAACATTAATGAATCAATGGTACGGAAGAAGTGGATGATGCAAGAAGAATTAGTTGAGTAAACTTTGACTTATCTGACTGTTTTGTTTCGCTTAATCCACTTTATAATCTGGTCCGCCTTATGTATGAAAACAGACCCATTCATCGACAGACAATATGGTAGTAATTAATCTAAATTGTCCTATTATGATGGCTGTATTTGCAAATGTTAGTGATAAAAATCTTTTTAAACCAAAAGAAAATGTTAACACTGGCAGTACTTAATAAATTCTTCCACTTCTCTTTTGTAATTAAATTTTTTCAGCATTATTCCAGATAGGAAAAGTATTAACCTACTTTTTACTTTTTTAAACTCATTTTTGATTTATTGTGTGAATAAAAATACATACAGCTTGAGTATGTATTTTCAATTTTTGAAGATTTATATATATCATGCTGACTGTATACTAGTATTGTGTACTATGCCAACTTTTCTATACATGTTTTGAATTAAAGTGAATGTCATTGCAAATCTACCAAATATATTAGAATTTGTATGTTTTATTAAAGATTTTCTTCTAATTTTCATATTATAAAAATTTAATGTTTAGTGGCTAAATAAATTTCTTTTTTAAAAAAGTTGTGCTCCTTCAGTCAGTCAAGTTAGTCAAAATCAGGCTTCAGACTGTTGTAAATGCCAAATTTCGTTTAATTTCATTAATTTAAAAACATAGTAGGTCACAGATTTGAAAAGTGGAACCAAAACTGAAGTGTCTTCAACCTGCATTCTTTTTCAAGGTCAGGAGTGAGTAACCTGACTGGCTTTAAAAAGATGTCCAGCTATACAGGGTCAAAATAACCCCTCTGCACTGTACATGACCTCAAAAATATTTTCATGACTTCATGACCTGCAGTCAATAGTTTTAAGTATAACTGAATACTGTATGATATTAATCTGTAATGGTGACTATATAATACCAATACAGTCCATTTCCATTAGAATCAAAAAGGAGGGAAAACAGCGAATGCTATACTATGTTATTAACATCAAATGTGTAGTGGCCCTTGTTTATTTGTTTTCCCAGGCGTATCCTGCACTTTTTACAGTGGACTTAGAGTTCACAAAAATATTTCAATAACAGTTTGCCTCTCAACAAGCTCTGATTCTCGTGTTTACAAGGTTTAGCTGATCAGTATAAAGTTGGTTGGGGGAACATCTTAATCAATCTGTATTACATTTACTATATAAACAGCCTAGGATACATGGATTAGCCACAGTTTCTGGAAATGATTTTTATAACACTATTTCTTACAAATTATACACATTACGTGTCCTCCCCGATATAGACCCTTATACTGCCTACGTCATCACTGTTTACAAACTGCACAAGGGTATATAAAAAAAACAACAAAAAAAAACACCCAGCACGCCCCTGCGGGCGGTTTATCCTTCAAGCTCGGGTCCTCTAAATTGGAACGGTACGGGATCAGGGGGGTTGTACTGCAATGGGTGAAAAATTATTTAAGTGACAGGAAACAATTTGTGAAGCTGGGTGTCCATTC
>NW_005188689.1:0-1709 GCF_000239375.1 Pundamilia nyererei
AACTCAAAAGTGTACTTGTGGTCATTTGGATAGCTCAGATCAAGTGCATAAATCAGTCCAAAGAGAACGATGAATGCCATGATGACACTACCGAGGTTGTTCATAACTGTAGTACCTTCAATGACAACTCCCACATCCTCTGGCTCCTGAATCCCTTCTCTTCTGATGGTGTAAACACCCATGACAGTTGCTGCAGTGGACCTCAACCGTTCATCCTCAGTGGAGGAGGTCTGAAAAACAGGTTGTTTCAGGTTTAAGGGCTCTGTCACTTGGAAGGGGACATATTATGCAAAACTCAGCTTTTGTATCCTTTTGTGCTGAAACATAGGTCTCTACTGCCTCCATAAACACTCCAAACATGAATAAAACCCGTCAATCTGTTTTCTATCAATAGTTTGGGTTCAGGTATTATGTACCTCCCCTTGGGAGGGGCTTGATATAGGGCAGCAGCTCCTCCAGTGTCTATCAGTGTAGGTGTGTGTGTGTGTGTGTGTGTGTGTGTGTGTGTGTGTGTGTGTGTGCGGGCTGGGTCAATTTCCCTTATTTCATCACAATTGGGAACATTTTGAAACAGCTTGTTTTATGCACATTATTCCTGAAACCAGGAGATTGCTGTAATGCCAGTGACACTAGTTAGTGTTTTGATGCAATTTGCTGTGTTCCTCATATAGAAGACTTTTTACTAATTCGCATAATTAACTGAACTTCATTGGAGTGTGTACTTTATGAAGTGCCTTGAGATGACTGTTGTTGTGATATACTGCCATATAAATAAACTGAATTGAAACACTGACAGAAAATGGATGAATGTTTCCTACACATTTACTGTGTTTATAGAGGCAGTAGATACCTACATGGCAGCACCAAAAGAATGAACAATTGAATTTTTGCTGAAACTGTCCCCTTAAAAAGTGCTCTCCAGTGCAAGTTTCAACAATGACTATTAAGAATAATACATATTTCACAATTATATTGTCTCTTTTGAATATATGAGGATTTTGTGTGCGATGAACCTAACTCAAATTGAATCTAGAAAAGAAAGTGTGATAAGCGTACCAGATACTCCTTGAACAGTAGGTCTGGATCTTCATTAAAATAGATCACCAGGCTTTTAAGAGTATGCTCCCTCTTCATGTCAATGTCATCACACTAATGCAAGGGTGAAAAAAAATGGTGAAAAAAATGTAATTGATTGCATTTAATTGATGGGTTTAACATTAGTACTGACCAAACTACTGATCGCCATGATATCCTTGATCTTTTGGCCCTTTGCTCCTTTGCTCCCCTCAAAAATTTGCATCAGCTTGTCTGTTAAGTTGTCCAGCTGAGCCAAGAACTTTGCCTGCAGGGGTTTTGTAGTGATCCGCAGGAACTCTGCATTCACCTGGAAATAAAACATACATAAATATAGTAAACTAGAAGTTAAGTAAATACAGACTCCACGTATAAACTTTAAGTGAATAAACTCACTTAAAGTTCCTAAACATTTGAACCATCAGTGAAATTTGTCAAGACCTAAACTGTTTGTAACTGAATTTTAAGTTTGATGTGTCCTTTTTCATGACAACAGCATTCAAAGTTCATTTAGCCTTTTCTTTTTTTTTTCTTTTTTTGCGCCTGTCCCGTTTGGCTCTTTTGCATCAGAATTATTGTCTAAAGGCAAAGAAAGATGCCCAACGGATTTACTTTACCAAATTGACCATCCCAGC
>NW_005188689.1:2542-9887 GCF_000239375.1 Pundamilia nyererei
CGATGTCTGAGGGAGTCCGCCACTGGCAGGGGAAGTGGTGGTGGGGGGAGATAGGCCTCCAAACCTTGGAGGGCCTGAGATGTCCCCAGAGAGGTGGCGTCTGATACCCAACCTGACATATAGACACAGACATACAGGCACACACAGATACAAACATCCATCCCACCCTCATGCTCTCATATGCACTTACTCCACACTCAACCAACGTGGAGACAGACATAAAGAGACTGTAGCCTCCTCTGCACCCTGGTGACATACCCCTACTCCAAGGCCCTGCATGTGTGGGGTGGTTTAGCCTTTTCTTACAATACCGTTATAGGTGTTTTCCCAGCAGCACTACTCAGCATGACTCGGATGGGTGTGGTTCGGTTAGACAGCCTTTTCCAACAGCACGATTCGCTATTTTCCCCCAAATTTTAGTACCTGCCCCATTATTGTGCTGTAGTGTGCCTGAATTATACTTCACATTGTTTACTGTTTACCTTGTGATATTTCTGTCTCCAATAAAGATAATGACTGCAACTAATACCCCTTAACTAGTGTTTTTTTTCTCTCCACTGATTTGGCAGGAAAAACCAACTACACTGATGTGAGCTGTGTTAACCCACACTGTACTGAGTTGTTTTGGGTGAGTAGTGCTGCTGGGAAAAGGGCTTCAAGTCCCCACCCTCACCACTAGGACCACTATGTTTTTCACCAAAGTTTAGTTTAAATTTATTAAAAGTTGGCTAAAATACAGACAAAAGGGTTTTCTGCTCAAATCTTCAGTTCATCTACATAAAAATATTCAGTAATATACCTAAAAGCGCTGACAAAACAAACAATTTGTTGATACACAACCATTTTACTTACTTCACTTTCCTTGAAAAGGGCAGGCCATCTGTTCATGAAGTCTTTGATCATCGGCCTCTGTTCCACGATCTCTAGTCGTCTATGGGAGAAGGTTCTTTCCATTTTTGCTTTTATCACTGCTTCATTGTCCCGCTTTTTGATTTCTGAGAGTAGTGCCACTCTTTCAGTTTCCAAGCTTTCAGTGCTTTCACCTTTTGGGGGCAAAGGGACATAATAGACCTCGGCCTTTCTTGGTTTTTTGATGTTGGCAGCAGTTTTTCCTCTGCCTTCTTGTTTGTGCTTTAAGGAATTCACACGGATTTCAGGATCACCGAGCCGCCCAAGCTTTGTTCGATAGTTTTGCATTTTGTACTTCAGTGATTGTTTCCATCCCCAAAATCCTGTCTTAGATCCTAGCTGCCCTAAACAAGGATGGGTCCTTGTCAGTGCTGCTGCCACCTCTTCACATTGATAGTCTTTAGGATATTTTGTGTATTTCAGCATTTCTTGAGCTAACCCATCAAGGATGACTCCTTTCAGTTTTATCCCAGGCTTGAAGAGTGTGCCATTTGCTTCATATTCTGCGTTTTTCTGCTGGAGTTCCAATTCCACGTCATATGTGAATTTAGGGACCACAAACACATTGGGCCAGGAAAACTGTCTTGTCGGTTGAACGTCTGGTGATGAATGAGGGGTTGATGTGTATAGGGTATCATCACTGCAGGATGAAACTAAAGAAGGCCCAGGGCTGGAAGTTCCTTGGCAAGTGTAAACACTGCTGTTTGTGGAAGTCTCAACTGGGTACAAAGTGATGAATTGTTCCTCAAGTGTGGGTTTAGGATTGGATATCACTTTCAGTGTGCCTTTATCCTTTACATCAGACATTGAAGTTAAGTTCATAAATGCATTAAAGTCTTCATCCATGTACTGCAAACGGAAGTCTTCTGTCAAATCGAAGAATGTCTTCACCAACATATGGAGTTCTGATAATGTTGCTGGAATTCCAGAGTCCAGATGCATTTTCCTGGAGTCTGACACATCCCCAAAGATGATTCTGAGAACAGCGCTTGCCATTATGGGACAACCTTTACTCTGGAACAGAAAAAGCACAGCCAAATGATGGCATATTAAATGAACATAAATACAGCTCTAGAGGGATTTTCATTCCAGTTAGGTTTATCATTATCATGCTCTGAAACCACATACATTTCTAACACCTTTGTATGATTCTTCTGGTATGCTCACCCAGCAGTATTATTTTTATTAACTTTATAGTGTCACCTAAGAAAGTGTGCTGCTGGGTCTCCCAGAGCTGAAAGAAGCTTCCAGGACGACAATGGCGAGTCTGGCTTTTCGACGCCGGACACAACTATAAGCAAAACCTTCAAAGAGTTTGCTTTCAAGAGCTTATTGTCAGGCATCCTCCAGCAGAGGGGTTGCTCTTTTTAAGAATCTTTACATACTAAATTTAGGAATTTTAAGAGCCATGTTATTGAAGAAAACATACCCTTCACGATGATGAATCTCTTTAACATCACCAAGCGTAGTCCCTCCACAATGTAGTCCGCAAGGGGATATGGGTCCTCCAAGTCACCAAGCTCAATTATGGCCAGCTCTGTAGTGGATGGGGTAGACAGCTCAAATCCACCATAATGCTCCCTGTACCAAGAACATAGTTCCCTAACTATGAAACACAGTTTCTTCTCAACTATGCACAGCTGAATGATCTCATTAAATTTCGGCAGCCCATTTACAGTTCCATGAACAATAAGCATGCCTTGACTGTAATGCATACCATTGCAGGATACCTTCTTTAACAGAGCAACTTCAGAAACAGATGGGTATCTTTCCATCAAAGCAGACACTACTCTGTCATTAAGAACCTCAACGGGCATGACAGAGGCATTTCTAACTTCCAAGGATGACTTTTTGTAATTAGAGGAATGTGTCTGATGGGCAATCATGAACTGATGTTTAACAGCTAATGAGAAAGGTATGTTTTTGAAGCAGTTTGTATGTCGTGCAACCTGCTTGAAAAAACTATGCTTTGCCTCGAATCGCATGGTCCATAGAGAAATGAGAGGTCCAAAGCATTTAATCAGTTGTGGATAGTGCTCCAAATAATGATGCTTTGGCAACAGATTTACATGTGGAAAGAGATCAAGATAGAGCTGCCTATGATCATAGATCTTGGCCTCAAGGTAAGCTAAGGTTTCATCTGTGTGGACATGGGCAACAACCAACTCAACTATATCTTTAAGATGTAGAATTACCTGCCATGCTGGCTCATCAACTGGCAAAAATGGCCCTATGATTAAAGGAAGCAATCTCAGCAAGGACCAATTTTCATGAGCATTGCCCCCTATTGTGTTTTTTGAAGAATAAGTGTGTGGTATGGCATGAGGTCGATTTGTTTTGTCATCAAATTTGTATGGAAATGTCTGGATCAAGGTGTTAAGTTTGTCAAATGTGAAGTATTTTTTGGCGATCAATAAGCTAATACAACGTGCCAGTTCCGTGGGAACAATACCTTCAAAGATATCGTGGACAATATCTGGAGGATATCCAGTGCTGACATGAAAATGTGAGAGATTCTCTGTCAACACACACTGTTTTTTTACACCGCAGTCAGCAGTTGCCTTTTCTTGAGCACAGCGGACATGAACTTCATGGACCTCTCTGGTTCGAAGTTGGAAAATCCCTGACATTACATCCTGATTCTGAAATTCTGATTTGTCTCCAGTACAAAACCTACAAATGTGTCCACCAGCAAAACTCTCAACAAATCCACCAATACCATGAGCTGAAAGATTGTCCGCTATTACACATTGGACAGAGCCTTTTACAAATTTACCAAGCTGAGACACAAAGACACCATGCTTTTCTAAAATGGTCAAGTCTTGAATGAGAGGCTCCAATACTTTCACGAAACCAAAAGCTTTTGTGTCATCTGACTTGCAAAGTACAGCTAAATAAATTGAGGTTAGTGCTGAATGGGAACCTGGTGGTAAATTCCCCAAAACCCAATAGACACCACAGAGTTTATGCTTTTTACGAGATGTCCCAAGTGGGTTACATATCTCAAAATCATCAATATAGAGATTTACAGCAATTCTTAACTCTTCACCACAGAAAAAACAGTTTTGCTTGTAGTACTCACCATCTCTAACTGTTCTGTATTCTTTAGAAGTCAATTGTGTGTTTTGACCCTTCTGGGCTACAAGAAGTTCAAGAACATCTTTCTGAGAAAGTAACTGCTGCAGAGATCGTAATAAAGGAATGTACTGATAGGTCCGATTCCTTTGAGCATCTAGTATGTACTCTATTGGCTCTATAATACCAAAATGTGAACAGTAATACTGTTTTCTTTTATATGCAGTAGCAAGAGGGCCGTCACTTGCAATGGCTATGCAAACAGGATTGGATCTGGAAACAATAGAGGAAATCTCATCAATTAAAGACTCTTCAATTTGTAGCTGATTATTTTGAAATACACCAGAAATAACTGTTTTCGTGGCATGTAAAGATGCTGTACTCAATAAGTAATCAAGTTCAGACAGCAGTTCATCAACAACTGTTGTTGGGACATGAATGACATTTTCTAACTTCAGTAAAAGGCAAGCAATTCTTTCTTCAAAGTAATCTGAAGTGAGTAATTCTACCGGTTCATGACAATCTAGTTTTTCTTGAAGAGTATCTGTTGTCCCAGCCTTAAACAGATCATCTTCAGAACTCCCTGACTGAATCAACTGATTACGTATACAAATATTATCTCTAAAATCATGAAGGGAGTATTTGTTGTGTTTTCTGTATTTGTGTGTCTGAAATGTACTGTATATATTAGTTTCAAATTCACAATTTTTAAAAAAACATTGGACAGTTTGGTGACGCCTGAGATGTGTATTTATGTGTTGGAAAAAATTTCTCTCTGAAATATATTCTCTGCGTGAGCAAATAGGACACTGAAAAATGGATTGTTCTGATTTGTTTTGTGTTGTTTGTTCTGAATGATTTTTGTACGTGTGATTTAACAATTTAGTCCATGTAGTAAAGCTACATGGACAATCTGAGTACGGACAGGGAAAGCGAATAACACCTCTTATATGCCCGTGAGCCTGTCTAAAATGTTTCAACAATAAATACCTGCTAGATAATTCTAGACTGCAGCTTTTACATGTCCACATCCAACTACCTGAAAGAAAAAAAAGAAGACAATATCAGTGGAAAATAAGTTTATAGAATTCCAAAACTGTTTTACACAAGGGAAATGTGCTACTTACCAACACTTAAAAGTTGCCAGATAACTTGGTGACTTAGTGATGTAAAAATGATGATCACACTTCAAAATAGATCACACTGTAAAATGAATCATAAAACATTTTAATTGGTAAAAGAATAATTTCATGATTTTTTCTTTACTTGTTCCTTACAGTGTTCCCATAATAGCATCATGAATATTTCCGTAATAAAGGCAACAATAAAAGCTCTGGACACAGATAGAAGTGGCAGAGGTTCAATACAGTCAGCCAGAACAGTTATTAGTAGTCGTGTTTACATTTTCTAGTTAAAAGAGAACATGAGAAGAATGTCAACAAGTGCCGATTTGTGAAAGGTTTCACTAATGATAATGTGTAAATAAGAAACATATGCATTTGAAAACAAATATATCCGCCTATGTTAGTTTTTTCCTTAAAGTTTACGTTTGGAATGCAAAAATTTCAACAAAAAGGTGGGTCAAAAAGGCAGTAATTATCCATGAAGAGGTATCGGTTAGATTTATTTTGAAGCGGTTTGAGCCAGTTTCACCTTATGAGAGCGCATGCTGCGACATATGCGCGTTCACGAGGCCGTGTTTTTCTTGAATTAGCTATAAGTTAACTCATTCACTGCCAGCCATTGGCAGTGAATGAGTAAAACCCATTGACTCATTCACTGCAATTGACGGCTATAGACGTCAATGGCAGTGAATGAGTTAAGTTAGGGGCTGGAAACGTTTCTGACCCAAAACGCTCACTGCATTTGTTAGGCGGCATGTCATCGTAGTTCTACACAGAGTCGTTCAATAATACCGGCCTGCATAATAATAAAGTATAGGGAGCGGGGAAACCTCCGAGGGCAATCCGATATGGGCTCAGTTATTCCCGGGGAATAACTTTCCGCGATGGCCCGCCAAACTTCACTGGTTTTACAGTGCTCTCCCCTACAAACCAGGCGACTGTCATCCGCCTCTCCTTCCAACACTTCCCCCTGACACAGCATTTTCTGATAATCTAGGCGGTATCAAGTAATAAATAATGAAGGTTGCGTCCACATGTACCCGTGTATTTTTGAAAATGGAGATTTTTCTATGCGTTTGCACCTTTCGTCCACACGTAAACGTCGTTTTCGGTCACAGAAAACTGAGATTTTTAAAAGACGCCTGCCAGGGTGGATATTTTTGAAAACTCCGTTTTTGCATTTAGTGTGGATGAGAAAAATGGAGAGAACGCAGTGTCAAAGGTGTGCGCGTTTTTTGACGTCACACTGTGCCCCACGTTATTGTTTCGGTGTAATTAATTTCTACAATAGGGGACTTAGACAAAATACTGTTGATTGTACTCTCTGCAGTGTTTAAATGCTTACATATACACACAGTTACTGTCCCTCCACACATAGGACTCAGTTCTGCTGCTATGCGCCATCTTTGTTTACTATTTCTCGCTGAGTCTTCTAGACTTCTGATTGGCCAACATTTCTACACGGTTAGGAATATATCGCCACCTGTTGCTTTGGCATGTTCCTAGCAGCGTTTTCCTTCATTTTTGCGTTTACGTGTGGACAGGATTGTTTTTTAAAACGAAAACGGAAAATCTCTGTTTTCAAAAATACCCGTGCATGTGTAGACGTAGCCGAAATCTTTTATAATAATAAATAGGTTTGAACGTCACGGGAGTGCGCATTGTGCTGACTACAGTTACTCTTCCGGCCACATGGTTCGCTTTTGGTAGCACCCTCAGTAAACTATGCAGTGCTTTTAAAGACACCTCAAAACAATACGTTCTACTAGAAAATGGCATTATATGATAATAAACACAGAATACCACATTATTAGATTATAAAAAGAAAACAGTAAGAAAGACGTTAGCTATAGGACATCATCTTTCATTGAGCACATGGCCGCTAGCTAGCTGCTAATAAGCTAGCACACGCTCTGAGTACTTAAAAGTTGGCAGCTACACAATTTCTCCTCTAAAACAAGGCGCTTTTGAAAAGACCTGGCTGTATTGTCAAAAAATTAGTATTCAAGCAGAGAAGAGAATGGTAGCACCACCAAAAGTTAGAAAAAAAAATGTTACAAGCTTCTATGATCAATAGCATTGCCATAGATTTAGCTGATAAAGAAATACACAATTGGATTTATGAAAAAATAATATGTTACCTTACCTGAAGGTGTAGTTTTATCCAAAAAGTACAGAGAGGCCAAGAGCAGCTGCATTCATTTAGGTGATCCTGAAAGAGCGCAAAATTCTCAAAG
>NW_005188689.1:9907-11226 GCF_000239375.1 Pundamilia nyererei
TCTAGGGTTGGCTCCCGACAGCCCAAAACTCGAGAACCAAAAGACTAGAAAACGGAAAACAACCCACCCAGGGCGGGAGGCGGGGGACCAGGACGGAGGGTACGAAACCAAACAAAAGACGAGGAGCATGAACCAAAACTGAGTCCACAAAGACACAAAAACAGTTCAAAACAGGGAGGCAAATGTCCAAAGAGGTTAGACGGTCAACCCGGAGGGGCGACAGCACAAAACTACACAGTTCAGCTGTTCCTCCTGGGAACAGGAACGGGTGCTAGGCCTGGCCGAACACCAGCCATCCCCACCCGAGGAACAGACACGAGTGCAGGGACGAGCTGGGCTCTGGCAGCCTTTACCCTGGGGGCCAGTGTAGGTGCAGGAGCAAGCTGGACCTCTGCCGCTCCCACCTGAGGAACTGAGACGGGTGCAGGAGTCGGCAGGGTCACGGCTGACCTCACCCGGGGAACCGGAACAGGAGCAGGCAAAGGCTGGGTGTCCATCAACCCCACCCGAGGAGCAGATACGGGTGCCGGGATGAACATCCCGGTTACATATCTCAAAATCATCAATATAAAGATTTACAGCAATTCTTAACTCTTCAGCACAGAAAAAACTGTTCTGCTTGTAGTACTCAACATCTCTAACTGTTCTGTATTCTTTAGAAGTCAATTGCATGTTTTGACCCTTCTGGGCTACAAGAAGTTCAAGAACATCTTACTGAGAAAGCAACTGCTGCAGAGATCATAATAAAGGAATGTACTGATAGGTCCGATTCCTTTGAGCATCTAGTATGTACTCTATTGGCTCTATAATACCAAAATGTGAACAGTAATATTGTTTTCTTTTATATGCAGTAGCAAGAGGTGCCGTCACTTCCAATGGCTACGCAAACAGGACTAGATCTGCAAACAACAGAGGAAATCTAATCAATTAAAGACTCTTCAATTTGTAGCTGATTATTTTTGAAATACACCAGAAATAACTGTTTTTGTGGCATGTAAAGATGCTGTACTCAATAAGTAATCGAGTTCAGACAGCAGTTCATCAACAACTGTTGTTGGGACATGAATGACATTTTCTAACTTCAGTAAAAGGCAAGCAATTCTTTCTTCAAATTAATCTAAAGTAAGTAATTCTTTTTTTTTTGTGTGTGTCCCGTTTGGATCTTTAGCCATCAGAATTGTTGTCTTAAGACCAAGAAAGATGCCAAGCGGATTTATTTTACCAAGTGGATCATCATGGCCTTGCCATGGTCCATTTGATCGACCTTTATTATAATTATGTATTTATTTTATTTTCAGTTGCTACAAACGGGACAGACA
>NW_005188689.1:11969-13017 GCF_000239375.1 Pundamilia nyererei
GGCCACAGGCGCCCGGCCCTGCCAATCGGCCACCAGGAGTGAGCCGGTACATACATGAGCGCCCAGCCCCAGACGACAAGGACCACCAACACACCAACGTCTGAAGTAAGTAATTCTACTGGTTCATGACAATCTACTTTTTCTTGAAGAGTATCTGTTGTCCCAGCCTTAAACAGATCATCTTCAGAACTCCCTGACTGAATCAACTGATTACGTATACAAATATTA
The DNA here is from genome assembly GCF_000239375.1 of Pundamilia nyererei. Taxonomy (NCBI): domain Eukaryota; kingdom Metazoa; phylum Chordata; class Actinopteri; order Cichliformes; family Cichlidae; genus Pundamilia; species Pundamilia nyererei. The sequence goes on from NW_005188689.1 coordinate 12,198, forward strand.
TCTCTAAAATCATTAAGGAAGGGAGTATTTGTTGTGTTTTCTGTATTTGTGTGTCTGAAATGTACTGTATATATTAGTTTCAAATTCACAATTTTTAAAAAAACATTGGACAGTTTGGTGACGCCTGAGATGTGTATTTATGTGTTGGAAAAAATTTCTCTCTGAAATATATTCTCTGTGTGAGCAAATAGGACACTGAAAAATAGATTGTTCTGATTTGTTTTGTGTTGTTTGTTCTGAATGATTTTTGTACGTGTGATTTAACAATGTAGTCCATGTAGTAAAGCTACATGGACAATCTGAGTACGGACAGGGAAAGCAATTAACACCTCTTATATGCCCGTGAGCCTGTCTAAAATGTTTCAACAACAAATACCTGCTAGATAATTCTAAACTGCAGCTTTTACATGTCCACATTCAACTACCTGAAAGGGAAAAAAGACAATATCAGTGAAAAATACGTTTATAGAATTCCAAAACTGTTTTACACAAGGGAAATGTGCTACTTACCAACACTTAAAAGTTGCCAGATAACTTGGTGAATTAGTGATGTAAAAATGATGATCACGCTTCAAGATAGATCACATGGATAAAACATTTTAATTGGTAAAAGAATAATTTCATGCTTTTTTTTTTTTACTTGTCCCTTACAGTGTTCCTGTCATGGTCTGACCAGCCCTGCTGGGCGACCTGATCATTTATGTTTGAGTTTATTTTGATGGAGCCGCACTTTCCCGGAGGCAGGTCCGCCGACCCGGAAGTAGCTCCATTTGGAGCTTCGGCACACCGCCGATTAATCAACATTCGCCAGCTGCCATGA
>NW_005188689.1:14363-18726 GCF_000239375.1 Pundamilia nyererei
CTTTACAGGTCCCTCCCCTAATGAAGAGTAGTGAGCAGCTGATTGGACCATGGAACAGGTGACCACGTTCAAAAAGCCGCTCTGACAGCTCCCGAGAGAGAGAGAGAGAGAGAGAGAGAGAGAGAGAGAGTGGGGCAAGCGAGCGAGTAGCTTGACAGCCGACGCGGTCCTGACTCTGGTTTTCCCAGCCTATACTTTTAATGTGTATTTGTGTGAGCGTGATCTGTGAGAGCCGCTCTTGGTGCATTAACTTAGTGCTTAGGCTGAAGCGGAAGGGGTGAGCCGCCTTTTTCTTTGGAACAGTTTTCTCCTGTTTTCCGGGTTAGGGAGCGAGGGTTAGTATTGCCATTTGTTTGTTCTGTTACTTTCTTAGGGTTTAGTTAGTTTTCTCTGGTGGGACTTAGTTGGTTTTGTTTATTATTTTGGCCTGGGTTCACCCTGGAGCTATGCTTCATTACCTTCAATAAAATCACCTTTTTTTACTCACAACTGGTTTTGGATGTTTGGCTTGGGAACCAGGGCTAGGGGCGTAACACCATCTTTTTGAGAACCAGTATAAGGAGCGGGGAAACCTCCGAGGGCAATCCGATATGGGATCACTGTCCTGGGGAATAACTTTCCGCGATGGCCCGCCAAACTTCACTGGCTCTACAGTGCTCTCCCCTACTAACCCTAACCCTAATCCTCTCTCTTCCACAGCATGACTTTTATCCTGTCTTCCTTCTCTCACCCCAACCAATCACAGCAGATGGCTCCACCCCTCCCTGAGCCTGGTTCTGCCGGAGGTTTCTTCCTGTTAAAAGGGAGTTTTTCCTTCCCACTGTCACCAAAGTGCTTGCTCATAGGGGGTCATATTATTGTTGGGTTTTTCTCTGTATGTATTATTATAGGTTCTACCTTACAATATAAAGTCTTGAGGTGACTGTTGTTGTGATTTGCGCTGTATAAATCGAATTGAATCGAATCGAATCGAATAACGTACTTCAGACTGGGAGATTGGCAAAATGTATAAATAGGATGGAGATTAGGGGAATTGGAGACAGCTGCGTAACACAGCAGGGATACATTGGGAATAAGAAGACAGTGGAAATAAGACTCAATACAAGAAAGAGACAAGAGGCCACCAAAATAAAACCCAGACTTAGACACATGAGTTTGACACTGACAAAACCATAAACAGACATGAAGACAAGACTGGCTTTAACACTAGAGTGTTTTCACAAGCGTTCCATCCACTTGTGGAACATTGAAGAAGAACTACACTAAAAAGCAATATGGTACTGAAAACAAAACAATATGTAACCAAGTGTTAAAAACGGGATAAAAGCATAAATATTAATACTCTTTTGATTAAAATACTCATTTCACAATGGGAATAAATATTGATAAAAAGCAATTAAATATAATAAATACTAATTAAGAGCATTGTAAACATAAGTTTAACTAATATGTGGATAAATGGTGTGGAGGCAGGACTTTGTCCTTTAGAGTGTGTTTGTTAGATCCACTGAGCAACCACTCATTGGCTGGTCTGACCCTCCCCCAATCTGTGTGCGCTGCTCAGACACCTCTGTGTGCCTTTGTCTACCAGATACGCCAGAGACAGAGACGGTGAAAGATCCATTACCTGTGCGGTGAAGAAGCTAACTGGATAGTAAACGTCCTTTTTTGGTGAAAATAATAAGAGTGATAGTGTATTCCAGAGGCTGTGAGCCAACGTGAGCACTGTTAAGTCCCATGTAGCATTTGTAGCTTCACATGGTCAGGTTTTTTTCCTTTGCTTATTTGGATTGGATTGGTTTTGAGGATCCCTTTTCCAGTACTGGATGGCGAGCCCAGCCCAAAGATCCAGATGAACTGTTAGATTGTAACCCAACTGGTTACAAACACACTGAGTGACTATTGAACATTGAAAGACTGAAATTGACTTTAAAAAAAGGACACAAAAGACAATAAATCCTTGGGTCTACTATTTGCGGGGTTTATTTTATTTTGTTTTCAAGAAGCGCGCTCTACTTTTGTTAGATGTGCACAACCTGCTAAACTTTAATAATTGTCAATAAACGCAATTGTGTTTCCTACACCTACTGCGTACAAGTCCTCTGTTGTCAGAAACCCTTGGCTCCTACGAATCTAGAACCTGTCTGATTTGGCCCATATTTCCCTTCTGTCCTGGTATTGTGGTTAAAGGTAACTATACTGCCGTACTACATGCAAAGAAGGCTGGAAGTAGCACTACCAGGTCTTACATGTCCACCACTATTGCACCACCAGTGCTACAAATACATAATGTAAACATATCATCAAATAATCCAGGACTCACAAACATTGATATGATGAACACAACTATAAAGAACAAAGCTGAGAAATGCTTGGTAAACTGACCAAGGACTATGTCATCATGTCATTTTTTTAATATCATAGTTAATGTGTCCTGATCAGTAGATAGTGCCATCTTACAAATACCAGGAAATCCAACTGGGTGATAAGCCAGAGTTGTCTGCCCACACACCCACTGACTACAAAAAGGGTCTAGACTCTTCAAGCTGGGATACAGGCATCAAAGAAAAAGATGTAAACAGACTGAAAGTCATCAGGAAGGCATAGTCTGTTGTTTATGTTATGCTTGCCACCCTAGCAATCAAGGACAATAACTCTCATCCCCTCCATAACACACTAGACAAACTGAAGAGCATTTTCAGCAACATTCTTTCAACCCTGCTCTCTGAGGGAATGACACACTAGGATTTTCCTTCCTGCTGCTGTCAGACTTTTTAATTCATCCACTTGTGTGAGACACATATTGAACAGGAATAAACATGACTCACTGCACTCTCTCACTTTGTATGCCACAATGTTTGCTTGCACACCTGTTTCTTTATACTGTTTATTATATCCCAGAAACATTACCGTTAATACTTGTGTTCCTATGTCTATATTTAAGTTTATTTTCATATCTCTATATTAATCTATTTATAGCTCCATTCCCTCACTTCATTTTATACAATTGCTTTGTTCCTGAATGAGAGTTATTTAAAGTGGTTTCACACACAGTGCCTCCAGATGAATGCAGAGCAGATTTGGACAGCAGAGGCTGGAGAGTGGTATTGCTCTCTGTGTAAAAAATAACTACTTATGTGAAATGAAGACGGATGTATGCTGTCAAGGCAAAAAAAACGTTTTTTCTATTAAACAGTACATTGCATAATGACTGAAACTGAATGTCCTGTTTATAAGATTGGGGAAACCTGCAGTCAGCTGAGACTGAAGAAGTCACCTGGATGAGTGACAAAACTTTTCTCTCATTGAAAACGTTATGTCTAGATGAACAGAGTCAACCTTTGGGGATTTAATTACCTGGATGTTTGAGCATGCATCAAAACATTCTCCGTGTTGTTTTTAAATTCTTTGTCTCCTTATGAATAATGTATATAATGTTGAATAATTTCATGTAAATTAAAGTCTTATTAATAGAAATGGAGGAAAGAATGTAATTTGTTTTTACACTTTTTGATACTTGGATATGGTGATTAATAGATAATTATTTATATATTTTCATTATGTTCTGTATTTCAAACTGTAAATTAAGCTTGTTTGGTTATATTTGTTACTGCATTCTTGTACCCTTTCATGCTTGCACTTTTAATCAATTTTTTGATAACATAAAAAAATTTCCAAAACACAATTCACAGATATTTCAACATTGATTTGGCATGCAGTGTTACATTGGTAAGGGATAATATATTGCATTAGAAACTTTCACAGGATCATTACTGAACTATATCATGTTCTGTATTGCAAATGTGACTGTGGACGAAAGCGTTCAGGTTTTCCTAAACCAAAAACCCTGGATGCCAGGTCTGCTCCCTCCTCAAAGCCCCCGACGCCGCCTTCAGGTTAGGTGACAGAGCTCTGTACTGGGCTGCTCGAGCTGACCTGAAAAGGGGGATTAAAAAAAGCCAAGACAGACCACAAAAGAAACATCAAGTCCCAGCTGTCCAGCAACAGAACACGGGAGGTGTGGCAGAGTATACAAGACATCATAAACCACAGAAGCAGCACTGTGAAAACAGAAAACCTGAGTGTGCAGCTGGCAGAGGAGATAAACAGCTTCTTCGCCCACTTTGAAACACCACAACAGCAGCACTCATCTGCCTCAGCCCTGCTCCCATCCTCATCCTCATCCTCACCTGGCTCCTGCACCGCTCCACTCACTGTAACGGAGCACGACGTCAGACGTGTGTTCCTAGCAGTGAACCCCAGGAAGGCGGCCGGTCCAGATGAAGTACCTGGAGTATAGGTGCTAAGAGCATGTGCACACCAGCTCACCCTCATCTTCACCAGACTCTTCAACCTCTCACTG
>NW_005188690.1:0-13566 GCF_000239375.1 Pundamilia nyererei
CTCACATGGACTCTACTAACCTATCAGAAGCTTCTTCAGCTCAGAATGGAATCGTCTGGAGTTTTCTTATTAATTAACAATAAACTTAGTGTACATGTACTCCTAAATTTAATGAAAGTGATAAAAAATAGAAAGCTCTGTTTCTCTTTATTCTGACATTTAACTAATTCAAAATATATTTCAATATTTATTTATCCAAAACAAAACAAGTTCACTCTAAATTGATGTTGTACAGTAAAAAAATGTTAATAATATATAAAAGACTACCTGAGTTTTTTCTTTGAAAGAAGCCCCTTATGTCCATTCTTGTATATCATAAATTACTGAAACCGATTTATTTAGCCGTGGAGGGAAACAACTGAAAATATGAAATAAACACACATGTAAGCTAAGACTCTCTAAAGAAAGAGCATTGTTGTTGTTCGGCTTTTCATTTCGCCATTTGTTGATTCACTTGAAGAGCAAGTAACGTAATATGGGTGAAGTGATCAGTTTGTAGGGGTGGGGGGGAATCGATACCGTGTAGTATCGTGATATTTTGTTTTCTAATAATGTATCGATACAGGGACAGCAGAAATCGATATTTTGTTACAAAAAAGTTTTTGTGGACTGGAACATGCTCTGACTTCAGAGTTTACTTATTTTCATTTAAGACATGTTTTATTTTAATTAAGTTTAAAACTTTTTTTATTTAATGTAAAATTATATTTTGTTTTAATTTACTTTCAAATTCTTCAGTTGCTGAACGGGCTGCATAGTTTTCATAAATTGCATAGTTCAGAATAGTTATAATTGTACCAGATGGTTGCATTCAGTTAAGTTGGACTAGACTGTAATACAAACCGTTCCGTTTGTCAACAATAAAACTGACTGAAATGAGAGAAAGACTGAGTGTGAGACTTTGTTATTAGATAAAATGAATATTGATAAACTTTACCTTTATGTACAGAATCTGAATATTGCAAAATATTTTAAAAAATTGCAATAATATCATATCGTGCGTTAAGTATTGTGATAATATCGTATCGTGGGATGTATGGTGATTCCCACCTATCAGTTTGATATCAATCTTTCGTGATACACCGTCATATTTACATTATTTGTACAGTATGAATGATTTGCTTTGGTACCTGGTCAAACTTCAGTTCTCCTCTGTCTGCCAACAGCGCACTCGTAGGCAGCAGCTGCCCCGCCCCCTTACTGCCTGAGCTTGGATCATACCAATATTAGGGGGGATTTACGCACAGTCGTAAATTCCCACAGTGTGCACTATGTGCTTCGAATATTGTGAGTGTTTTTTGTTTTATACAGTTGTCAGCCAGGCATCTAACTATGAAAAAATTACACTCCAAAAGACCCCGGGCTTCTGAAAAAACAACCCGGGCTTAAGCCCAGTAAGCCACCCCCCCCCCTGCTCCGCCACTGGTTCCTTCCCATTCCATGGAAGGCCACCTGGGTTGGCTGGAAGACTGTTTATTTCGCCTAGCAGGGAAGTACTCTGGACACGCACACACATACATATACACTGATATGCACACACTCATCTCCCCTCCCTTTCCAAACGCCTTCGATGCTTATTCCCTTCCGATGCTGACGGTAGATCAAGGAGACCAGCGCACGCAGGCCCGGATGTACTGTCTAATTCGGCTGTCTCTCACCCTTTACCCACCCCTGTTGCTTGTCATGTGTTTCTTTGGTGTATTAAGAGTTTATTCATGCGCTATGTGCAGAGGTGTTTTTTTTCCTGTTCTCAAACTGATCTCCCTGCTGGAGCTCAGTCTGGGGGGAGTTTTTTTTTTTTTTCTCCCTATCTTTCCTCATGTGGTGCATTTTCCATTGTTATACCTCACTGACCTGTCTTTCCCATGTGATGTTTTGTGTAATGTATGTATTGGTCGGAGGGTAAGATGGTGCCGCCATTGCGTGCAATAGGTCGGCAGCCTTATGAAATTTCCCCTTGTGGGAATAATAAAGGTATATCAATTCAATTCAATCAATTCAATATCAATTCAATTCAATTAATTATTTTAAAAAAAAGTTCTACAGCTTAGTGTCCCCGTCTTTTCTCCAAGGTTTTGATGCCAGGTAGTGTCATACATTGCTGCTAACCAAAAATACCTGATGAGCGAGTTTATCATGCCCATCTTGAAACAACCCAGTTTTGTAACAGCTATGAACACAAAACTCAGTGTCTCTGTTTTACACTGTTCTGAATCAAAAAGACTTTATTCCATTCGTGAGATATTCTTGAGCTATGGTGCACAGATTATGAGACAACTAATTTATAACAGTTTAAATAACAGCAATTGATATTAGTATTATTATTATAGTTTCTTAACAAATGTAGGACATTGCTTTTTGTTTGTAAGCCAGTTAAGAAGTAAAGTGAAATACATATGCAAATAGAACACACACCTTTAAAAAGTAAAGCTCTGTTCTGTAATATGGAGCTTCAGGAAAATGGAATGGAAATACTCATGGACATCTGAACATCTGAAAATTCCGAGTAAGATGGCTTGCAAACAGGCAAATAATAGTAATAATACTAATTAAAAATAATCTATATTGTTTGCAAATAAGCCAAAAGCATTAGAAATAAATCCAAAAATGGTGGTTTCTTTTGGGTTGCACAATACAAGGATCGTATTGCAAGCTTTACCACTCAGGTGGCACATATGAATGAAAATGAAAGGCCAAGGCAGTTGGCACCAGGCCAAATTTGAGTTGTATATCTGGTTTTTCAATTTTCGGAAAGACCGGTTAGATGGCACTTTACATCACAGAGTTTAAAAGTAGCCATTGTTGTGCAATAAAAGCAGACCCTAAAGTAAGTACTGTCAGCATACTGTCTCTAAAATGACTTATTTAATTCTTGCTATTTAAAGTAACGAACATAAAGAACTAAAATTGTACTACTGGTTTATTTCACTATTTCAGTTCTCATTATTGAACTTTCACATTTAAGAGGTAATATTTAGACCACAAACTCCACTGTAGGTCCATAAGATCACTGTGGCAACACTGAGAGTTGAAAAACTGTCTAAGTTCTTTCATCTGTAATAAAATGATCCATGTGGCTGCTCTACCAGATTATTCAGCCGTACTCTAGACATAACACAAGTGTGTGGGCACACAGCACAAGCGAGACACAAGAGACTGCTCACAGATTTGCAGGCTCTGAACATATTTCTCAGAAAATACAAATTCAGGATGCTGATGCGTGACTGATCATGGTGCACGGATGATATTGGTAATGGGGAAATGTGTGCTGGGATTATGCCGATGGTGAGATCCTATTTTTCTGACTCAGAACAATACACAGAAATACATTAAATTTGCATAGGCGTGTAGAGGACCCTTTTTCACAGCATATTTTATACATGGATGACAATACATAATAATTGGAGCACATTTTTAAAATGTCCACTACACAAAAATAAGATGCCATTCGTGTTCCCCTGCTTGTTAATTCAGGGTTGGTCACCAGTGTCCTGCACTGCCTTCATCATTCATTGACCCCTAATCATCCAAATATCCTGTCCTGCAGCGAGTAGCACCACTTGCATATCGAAAAATTTGACGTTTTGGAAGAAAAACAATGTTAAAGCAAGCATGATGAAATTTGTTGTTCTTTCAGCATCTATTTACCAGATACAGACTTTTCTATTGGAAAAAAAAATGCACCATTATAATTTGTGTACAAAGTTATATAATAAATTAATCTTTTTCCTTTTATGCACAAAATAACATATTGGAATATTTAAACTATCATTAAAAAATAAACCACTACATAATATACTGGGGGTGGATAGCTATATTACGAGAATACCAAACCTCGAACCCACTCACCTAAACTGTTTAAAACTGGAGTGCTCAATTTTTGGGCAAATGTATGTATTTTAGAAGTACAACTGACCACATCTATTCATATTTACAATAATGGTCAGCTTATTTCACGACAACCTTACTTTTATCCAACTTTGGTTTTTATGACTACTCTAAGTATTACCAACTAACCTACGGTTAGCTACTCTGTTAGTGGTGTAAGTTGACAGTATGTGGCATAAGTTAACTACAAGAGACATGCTCCTAAATATAACTAAAGGAATAAAAAATGTTTTACTTCCCTTGCAGTTCTACAGCAGTAGCTAGAATATGGGTTGATTCCAAATCTATTGTTATAACTCATTGGTTTATGCAACCATGGCTCTATGAGGCAAGCCAAAAAGGAAGCAAACTTTCTAAGTGTTTTGGAATTTGTACGTGCCAAAGCTAGCAGTTGGTCCCCCACTTCCTCTGATTTTATTCAGGGATAAAACAGAAAGTGCACATTCGGTAGGGAGCAGCCTGCCATCTACTGGCAGCCTTTTCTTTGAGGTGATTTCTGTTGATATGGATATTAAGTGGTTGTTACTGTGGTAAATGCAAGGGCGTAGATTTGGTTTTGGCATTGGTGGGGACGGATGATTCAACCACTGAACCCTGCCCTGTTTCTTATTTTTGTCCTTTTTGTCTTTGCTTCTTGATAAAAAGGAGAAATATATTTGCTTACATATGCTATTCTGCATGTTTTTAAACCATTTAAAATTACAATTCATAGTTTTATATGCGAATTATATAATGTTAAATTACTATTAAACAAATGACTAAGTATTTTAGACTTTAGTTTACTTCAGTCATATTCCGTATAAATCAGGTATCATGCTAAAATAAAAATAGCTTAAAATACAGTCATGACAATTAAAGAATATGACTTTAAGGACTCAACAACATTACTTCAGTTATACTACACCAACATTTCTTATACATTAGCACTAAGGGAACACTCAGTGACCTGCTGGTTTTTGTCCATAAAACTACTCATCTAAGATTACCACAAAGTAAAAGATCTCTCGGCAAAATTATGCAACACTTTAGGCACTACTGCCCCGATCAAGTCAGTGAGCTGGGATGTTTTATTCTAAACATGAACTACTGTTACAGCAACAGACATGGACTACATGTCCCACACAACAACTCAACGTCCTCTATGTGAAGGAGCCAAACACATGCCTTCTCCTCTCGTTAACTGAGAAACTGCTGGCATATTGGTTTTACATCTATACTGTCCAGTCTCTCCTGGTCGACATACAGCAGCATTGTTTAATCTCATTTGAGTCACTGTTAACCCTTAGCCATGTTAGTCTTCTGGGAGCACTGAAGCTTCTTTTGGCCTCAGTACCTGCGTTTTATCCTCAGATTACAATTATTATTCTGTGCTTGATGTGCCTCACCTTTGGCCCTGGCTCTTCCCCTCTGACTGCACTAGGACATATTGCCACCTGATAAAATAACACATTGATTCGTGCCATATAAAAAGTGAGACATGTCAATTCAGATTCTTTGTCAAACATACCATATTGAATCAGTTTACATCAGCAGCCTAACAATTGTCATGATAATAAATACTAGTTAATCTATAGCACCAAATCATCAGCCTGTTCTGTCAATTTGTGCAGATCTTGACTCATCTGTAATGTTTGTAGGCTGAGTGCATTTTTAAAACAATTTGTGCAAACCGCACTACAAGGTGGAATATTTGTAAAATCATGACTAGCTCATAATATATTGTCTCAAAAATTAACCCTATGAATACGTCAGTGCCATTAGGATGAAATTATTGTGTCACCAACATTTTAACGTTAGACATAATTTTAACAGCCTCTGTAAACTAATATCCTGGCTTGCTCAAGGCTGCTGTTTTCTCTGACAGTTCCAATCAAAATTAGAAATGCTGCTCTGAGACTGAGAGAACTAATAGTGCTGCCTTTTGTGCAGTTAGTTTCCAAAACACGTCATTCATGGTTACATACAGTTTTAGACTGATGTGGGCCAAAGCCTAGCATAGCCTGTAACGTTATTGTGACGGACACATTTTATGAGTGAACTTGAGTTTAAGTGACTTACAGGTTTCTTTGAAAAATACTTTCTTATATCCAGGTTCTTCCTCTTTGCTGCCGTCCTCCTCTCCTCCCTGCAGGTCATCGCCACTGCTAGAATTAAACAGAGCTCCCTGAAAGGCACAGCCAATCACACTGGCCATATTTGTCACATGACGTAGGACTCCAGTAGAGGGCGTAATTTAACTCTTTCTGCACTGCTGGGTGAATGATGTTGACAGATCGGTTTTTTTTTCTTACTATCGGGATTGTTGTTCTTTACTCGAAGAGATCAAATTATTGGTGGGGACAATTCAATAATCGCAGGATATTGGTGGGGACATGTCCCTGCCGTCCATGCCAAATCTACGCCCTTGGGTAAATGCATAGTTAAAACTTAGAAATTACCACATTATTACGTTCTTATTTCCCCCTTGTTTCCCTACTATAACTTCTTTTTTACTGATCTGTAATAGAAAGCGCTACCAGAATATTTTCCTATAGTGTTTGGAAATATACACAGCTCCTACATGAATCGTAATTATCTTTTGTCTTTGTTATACACACTTAAACATTAAATGTTACTGGTGGAAAACAGTAAAAGTAAAAGTAATCATTTGGTTTAAATAGCTCTAAACCTAAAATAATCTTTTGCTGTAGTTATAGGTTATAGGGTAGAACTGGACAACCAGAGGAATACATTTTCATCCATTCTTTCCTTGTCCTAGAAAATTAACCTTTTGCAATGCACCTGATTTGCTCACAAAAACAAAGAGGAAAAATAAAAATAAAGATTTATGGTTACAGCAAAAGTAATGATCACAGTTTGTTAGATTAAAAAAAACATAAAAATCTATTTCAAAATATGCAATTAAATGGTAAAATGGTAAATGGCCTGTATTTATATAGCGCTTTACTAGTCCCTAAAGACCCCAAAGCGCTTTACATATCCAGTCATCCACCCATTCACACACACATTCACACACTGGTGATGGCAAGCTACATTGTAGCCACAGCCACCCTGGGGCGCACTGACAGAAAGGATAAAGAAGGATAATAAACTAAAACTTTGCTGATAGGGTATAATTACATGGCAGCAGCTCATTGACATGGTCAAGACAACTCCCTGAAGACAAAACTGAGTGGTTGAATGGTGATCAAAGGTGATTTTAATGAACCTGTCATGGTTGTTGGTGCCAATCTGTATTTCAGAAAATGCTTATATACTTGGATTTTCCCCACACAACCATCTCTAGTGCTTACAGAAAAAGGTCTGGAAGAGAGATAATACCAGTGAGCTGCACAAAAAAGTCTAAATGATGGCAGGGATTAGAGGAGAATGGCCAGACTGCTTTGAGCTGATAGGAAGGAAACAGCAACTCAACCAGCGTTACAACCAAAGGATGCAGAAAAGTATGGCCTCAAATTGTGGTCATAAATATTTTGTACTTGTAAATCAGGATTTGTGTGTGTAAAAAGAATTTGTGTGTGCATAAAAAAAGATTTGTGTGTGGACTTAGCCAAAAAAATACGTGTGAAACTCTGCACTCAAGTTTCAAGTTACAGTAAGTCCACACACAAATCTTTCTCTCTCTCTCTCTCACACACACACACACACACACACACACACACACACACACACACACACACACACACACACACACACTATTTTTACACATACAAATCCTGATTTGCAAGTGCAAAATATTTATGACAACAATTTGAGCACATAGAAAAGGAGCTCTGGACTCACGACACATCAAACCTTGAAACACATGAACTACAGCAGGAGAAAATCATGGGTGCCACTCCTGTCAGCTAAGAATAGGAAACTGAGGCTAAGATTAGCACAAACTCATCAAAATTAGACAAGAAAATTTGAAAAAAAAAACCATTGCTGGTTTGGAGAGTCTCGATTTTTGCTGTGACATTTGGATAGTAGGGTTAGAATTGAGCATTAAAGCTCTTCAGGCTGTTGTTCAGTGTTGGGAAGGTTAATTAAATGTACTCCACTACAGATTACAGAATACCATCCATCCATTCACTTCCACTTATCTCTTCAGGATCGCAGTGGGCGCTGGAGCCTATCCCAGCTGTTTTAGCACAAGAGGCAGGGTACACCCTAAACAGGCTGCCAGTCTGTCACAGGGCTAACACAGAGACAGAGAACCAATTTCACTCATGCGTTCATACCTATGGGCAATTTAGTGTTTCCAGTTACTCTAACCCCACTAAGTACCCGGGGAGAACGCACGCAAACACGAGGAGAACATGATGCAAACTCCACACAGTAAGACCCTGGCCTGAAATATTGGTCAATATTGGTCGTTGTGTCCTTGGGCAAGACACTTCACCCGTTGCCTACTGGTGGTGGTCAGAGGGCCTGGTGGCGCCAGTGTCCGGCAGCCTCGCCTCTGTCAGTGCGCCCCAGGGTGGCTGTGGCTACAATGTAGCTTGCCATCACCAGTGTGTGAACGTGTGTGTGAATGGGTGGATGACTGGCTGTGTAAAGCGCTTTAGGGTCCTTAGGGACTAGTAAAGCGCTTTACAAATACAGGCCATTTACCAATAAAGTGGACCAATATGGCATTGCCATATTTTCCCTTTGCATCTTTCCTGGCCTTCAGACAACAATTCTGATTGCTAAAGTACTGAACGGGACAGGCAAAAAAGAAAAACAAAAGAAAAAGTAATTGAACTCAGGACCTTCTTACTATGAGGCAACAGTGCTAACCACCGCGCCCCCATACTGCCCATGTATTACCAAATACATACCCCAAAATGTATTTTGTAAAGTATTCTGTCAAGTTACTCAATGAGGGTAACGTATTCTAAATACTTTGGATTACTTAATATATTGTCATGCGTTTTACAACTACGCGAATATTCTATTGCTGTTAGAGAGTTCTGGGATACCGTTGTGATAGCTCCCTCAGGACCACGACTCCAGTCAGAGAGTGGGGCACAGAGAGCGCTTTCCAGATATACTTTAATGAACATTAACTGATTGAACACCAGGCCAGTGGTACAGCAACTGGCATACTCAGTGAGAGTATGGGAGTGCATGTGTGTGGCTTTAAATTGTTCTGCCAAGCAAGTTCATCTGGCATCATCCACGACTTGCTGCTGTATCAAGGGGGGTCCACATTCTTCAATGTTCCCCTGAGTGAAAAGGAACAGAAGCTCCATCTAAGGGGGCAAAGTTGTCAAAAACACTATGCAAACCCATAAAAGAACCCCAGCTCTTCACAGGTTTCTGCTTGGTCCAGAACTTGCACACCTCCTTGGGTGTCAGGTGCATTGGTACTGTATGATCAAACTGCACCGGTGGAGCTCCCCTGATGGCAGACAAAGACCTGATGAAGAAGGGCCATGGAGCCTGTTATTACAGGTCTGATGAAGGTCTGATTGCAATGAAATGGTTAGACAAGAAATGTGTCAACCTCCTAAACAATGCCTGTCTGTTCATGCTTCTTTCATCGGTCAAACGGTGGAGCAAAGAGTCCAATGCAAAGATCACCATTCCATGCCCATCACTCATCCCTGTATATAATTAGCATATGGGAGGAATTAAACTTTCTGATGTGCTATTACACCCGTATAAGACAAGTTATAAGTTACAAGTTAAGGAGATGGCATATTCCACTTTTCAGGTACATCCTTGACTTGAATACCTGGTCTACAAGATGGACTGTGCCTTACTGGACCAGAAACCAATGGCTCTCAAAAGGTTTCCACCTGGCTGTGTCTGAACCAAGTTAACAAACCAGCATCTAGAGTTGGACAACCATGATCCAGCTCTCCAAGACCACAGAATAAATGTTACACTCTAAGACCCCAACGACCAAAACCACAAGCAGATGTGCTTGATTTGCACTTTTTCTATTTTATTTTTTTTAAAAACAAAACTGATTTTGCAGAGTAGCATTCGAACAAAGTGGTCTGAATGTGAGTATTTTGTGCTGTAGCACATTTGTCACATTTGCAGATGAAAAAACTATGTATTTTGTTGTTGTTTTCATTCCATCAACTGAATGTTCACTGGCATGCTACTATAAATAAACTGTATCCAATGCCCGGGATAGTTTTTGTTATTAATTTAATTATAATTTGGCCCTTTATTTGATTTTCTTCAACTGCATTATCTAATGTACTTGTATTTGCATGACATTTTACCATAAACGGATATCTCAACAGTGTGGTACAGATCAATATTTTAAAAACTACAGCAATAGCACATCGAAGGTACTGAAGTTTTGCCCATCTTATTCTTCTTCTGAAGTGGTGTTGGAATTTCCAAGTAAAAAAACGCATTCCTGCTCATGCACTGCTGGTTCCCTTCTGCTGGTGCCAGGTCCAGTGTGTAACTGACAGCATCAACATTAGAGCCTCTCATTGCGCGTTTTGTTTGGGTTTCAGAATCAGCGAAAATGTATTCATCCCAGGGTTAAAAAAAAAAAAAAAGAAAAAAAAAAAAGGATCCCACAGGTTATACTGAAAACCCTGGTCGGCCACTCTCGGCCATGGGCCATATAAGTGCACGCTCATCCATTCGAGCTAAACCTGTGCCCAATGTTGCGGAACAAATATATATTCTTAGTGATTTTTTTCTGGTTGTATTGTTTTATGTATTTTAATAATAAAGGCCTGTATAAAGCAAGGCCAGCTGTGAGAGAGAACTAGGTCAGAGGGTGACAGGTCGACTTAGCAACAGAGGCATATTAATAAAATGCAGGAAACCAGACAGAAAAAGCAGAACTAAATAACAAGGAAGGAGTTGTTTTTATCGCAACTATGTGTGACGTGTAAAGGACCAAAATAACACCTATATGATACACATTTTTTGGCTTCTAATGCTAGAGATCTGCAAAATGGCTTTGGGCTGTGCACGTCTCTCTCTCTTCCGGAATTTGATTGAATAAATAATTATAAACACTTTGAAGACTGAGTCGTGTTCTCTGTATTCAGTAAAAGAATCATAAAGAACTAGATTTAATACCAACTGCAATTAATCACCAAAACTGGCGAAGGGATAAAGAGGGGATAGCCTATGAAACACAAAATGACTGCCCTATATTCCACTTATTTAAACAAAGTAACTTTATTCTGAATATCATCCATTTAAACTGTGACTGTAAAAACTACAGTTACTCATATTTTGTATTTTAACGTCCTAAGACTTGAGCTCTTTCATGGCATGCATTTTTAATATTTTTTGCTATTTTTTACTGATTTTGATAGAACAGTGGCGGCATAATATCCATGTAAGTGTTTATCTGGCCCTTGTAGAGCAAAATTTTGTATTTTGGTCTAGACAACCCAAAATGTGATGTCCAAATATGTGGGCGCCGGGTCCTAGGAGGTTAAATACATAACGCTGGTACATTTAGTTACTCTCCAACACTGCTGCTAGTGGTGGTGTAATGGTGTGAGTAACACTTTCTTGGCACTCTTGGAACCACTTTCTACAAACTGCAAACTGTTTTAAACACCACCCTGATCATTGTTGCTCACCATGTCTATCCCTTTATGATCAAAATCACCGTCTGATGGTTGCTTTCAACAGGATAACACACTTCACAAACTGCAAATCCTCTCAACCCAACACCAAATAACCACATGGATCCAGTTTAACCGTAATTAATGCCTCAAAACAATTAAGGTAAATCTGAAGGCAATGGGTCCAATCTCATGCTAGGAAGGTATACCTGAGGAAGTGAAACAAAAACATCTATAATATCATAATATAATCGAACTTTTACATTTAACAGGCAACATTCGGATCATGACCTTTAAACTGTAGGCATCATCCAAGCTGCAGACAGTAACAATTATTGCCATTATAACTTAAACCTGCTCCCCCCAAAGACACAAAAAACATACCTGTTGAAAAGTCAAACTTAATAATAAAAATATCAAGAATTTCCTCAGAGAAAAGTACAGTATTAGCACTGCAGTTTGACTTAAAATATACCCAGCTGTAAGAGTCAAGAAATTCCCTGGACCTTCGTGATTCATGGTGGCTGGGAAAAAAATGACAAAAATATTTAAATAATACACACAACGACAAGAAGGTTGGATTCCCAGAGAATACCAGGTGGCCAAAATGGTCATTATATGCTATATGATCCATACTGATGTATGTGAAATCACAGAAGATCACGAGTTACCAAAAACCTCAAAGCTGGACATATGCTTTGGTGATCCTCTAACTAGTGCCATCATCATGTCAGCAGTTCAGTTTGGTGGGATGCCAATTTACTTAAAGGATCATCTGCTGTTGGCTACTCCAAGTTCTCAGATAGTTATTAAATGTAAAATATGTAGTCAATGTAAAGCTTGGAATGCTAATACAAGTCTAAGATATCATTTTCAAGTTGTATGTGATGGTAAATACCAATAACAGCGCGAGACATTCATTTTGGTGAAAATTGGCTCAAGGTCACACCAAATGTTAATAATGATAAGAACTTTATATTACCCACATTTTTTGTGGATCATCTTCAAACTTCACAATATACAAGGCCTTGAGAGGCAGGGCCTCGTCTATTTATATTGAGATGTTGCCTTTATTCCCAGAAAAGTCTTTAAGCTTTATTTTGAAAAGTCCAAATCTGATCGAAAAACAAGGTAGATTCAGTGGTTCTTATGCAGCTGCTACTACTCTGAGCACTCAAAGCTCTTTACACAGCTTCCCTCATAAACAAAAGTACCTTTGTCCCCAAAGCTCTTTCTATCTAACATTCATAATCCAGTGTATGCGTCACAGACACACTTGGGGTTAGTGCCATGCCATATAATATATCACATATTACGGTGATTCGATCGGGATCAAACCACCAACCTTACCATTAGTAGGTGACCTGCTCTACCTCCTGAGCTACAGCCACCCCAGGTGAAAACCCCCCCCCCACTTTCGCCATCTCTTGTTCTTCGAAGCTGACCACTGGAGAAATTCTATGGTATGTTATATTGTGGATTTAGTAAATGTTTTTACTCTCTTCAGTTAAAATATTTGCAGTTCTTCAAGTCAACAGTTTTATATTAAGGACTATTTAAATGGTCACACTCATATCACACAGTATTAGAACCAATGTGTCCTTCAAAAAGCGTGTAATTATTCAATGATGGCAATTAAGAAGTATTCACTGAAATGTAGGGATTTTACTGGCACCAGGTGCAAAATATGTTTTCAGAAAACGATGACACAATGAATTCACAAATGCCCCTGATTCAAAGATGCACATTCACGATCTGATTCACTGTGTTTAAAAAGTGTCCATCGTAGTGCCTGTACATCTTATCCATTAGTTCTATGTCAAGTTCAGCATCCCCACCCTCTTCAACACTTTGTCCACGTTGGGAATGAGATTTTCCTGAAAGTCCCACAGTCATTTATCCACATTAAGCTGCTCCTGGGTTAATGATCCCTGTAGAGCCACACGGACATGAATGATCCGACAAACATTGAGTGGAACCTTGTAGCGTTCTCCAAAATTCTTGATCACTTCATGGACTGAAGTCCACTCCACCATTCTGTGACACAAAACACAAGACAGTTAACTGCTTGGAGTTAAGGTTTTAAAATGCATTGATTACTGAAGATCCTGTTCTTTAGAAGAGCCCTGAAGGTTCTCTGAAGGTTTCA
>NW_005188691.1:0-2333 GCF_000239375.1 Pundamilia nyererei
CTGTAACACTATATATGCTCTATATTATATAATAAAATAGTCATCATCAACTCATAATTACAAAAAACCCCCAAACTTTTATTTTCTTTTTAAAAACAACGGAAAATCATCCATGACTGAAACAGTTTTTCAACTTTGAATTCATGTTTATTATTAAATATTCTCTGTTTGGTTATGTCTCTTTGGGTTTGTGGTTTTGAATTCTTAGCAAGCGGTTCAGATTTTCATTATTTCTCTGGAAATTATTTGCCTTTTTTAAAAATACAGTTTTAGGTTTCAGTCAGAGTCAGTTTGCATGTCCCAGCTTTCTGCTAAATTATTTTATCCCCCCCCCCCGTGATTTTTAGACCTGCATGCCGAAACAGTCTGCAGTGCAAACAAGCATAAAATCAGAAACTGATTGCAATGACATGGTCCTGGGTCTGTTTTCCAGTTTAGTTTATCTAAGTATTATAAATTCCTGGCTTGCCTAATGTTTATGTTGACTCTTGTATTTGTCCCTCTTACTCAATGTAGTTACCCTCTTAGCAGATGCCTTGGTTTTATTCCCCCCTTTGTCTCAAGCCCGGTGCACTTAGTCTTTTCATGTGACTGTTTTCCCCCCTTCAGTTATCTCACTTCCTGTTTTATTTTGGTAAGTCTGCTATCTATCCCTTTGTCCTTTGTCAGTTCACTTTCTCCAGCTCCAGTGCTCTCTTTCCATAGTGTTTATTCTCCGATTTCTGTAAGTAGAGGTTTTCAGTTCCCTTTTGTATTTTGTGTTTCACCTTTTTTGTATTTTGGTCATCAGCCTAAATAAACGGCTTGTTTGTTTCACTCAGTCTATCTGTGAGATTACATTTTGGCCCTCCACTAAATACCTATGACATGTGATCCTGTATTTGCTTGTGTTACACAATTCAGACTGCTACAGCATGAATAGGTGTTCTGACTTTGATTAAACCATCAGACATGGTGCAGCAGCACCAGGATCACAACTCCACAGTATCTGACTTGTCATGTACCGCTGCTGGTTTACACTGCCCCCTATTGGTGAATGGTGTGAAGGGTAGAGGAGAAAAAAAACTCACTACAAACAAAAGTGTCAAATCTCACAGTTTTTTTGTTTTGTTTTGTTTTTTTCAGTTTTATATGTTAGGTTTTTTTTACCCCACAATATTAAATGCCTTGAGGCAACGGTGATTTGGCTCTGTATAAATTAAATTTATGTCATTCAATTTTAAATGCCACTGGAACAATATGGTGGATACCCATGCCAACATAACATAAGGAAATTTCTTACAAGCTGGAGGTCTTCAGAGAAAAGAAAATACATGACCTTAGATATGAAGTTTGGTAACTGGGAAAAATACATTACTGAGAACAAAATACTGAGAACAAAATATTAAGTAGCTGTATGGTAAAAAAAGGGCAACTTTTATTCGTAAATAAATGTACACACTTTTAATTATATCTTTTCAATGTTTCTGACAAGACAATCTCAGGGTGGGCATTTGTCATCTCAACAATAAAACACGAAAAAATCATTCCACAACACATAGACTTAAGACTAAGATTAAACTGAAGATTTTAATATAATAAAGACATATCTAAAATTTGTATCAACTGTGACATTTTTCTAAAATAACATGCTATTTCAGATAATTTGAGAGACAAGCTGACACTGGAACATTTGATTATTTATTCTTTGAAACTGAAAAACCATATTGGCCACAAGCACTGTTTCCTGACAAGATGGAGATTTAAAACAAATACTTATCCTTATATCCGTCTTCCTTTTCTGGAAAACAGTCTTTTATCTCCAGTACCACCACCTCCTCCTCTTTCACCTTATTCTCCACCATCATCTCCACCTTCTTCTCGTACTACTTTCTTAATTTGAGCATCATTTATCGCTTTCCTCCTTAGTGCTTCCCTGGCACTATTTCTTTTCAAAGGGATAAATTAGTGTCAGCATACTCCACTTCTTTTGGTCCACTGTTTAAGATCAGAGTCAGATTTTCTTCTAATAGGGAACCATCATATACCTGTTAGATAGAAAGTAAATAATATTAGTTGTTCATTTCTATCTGGTATCTTTACATTCTTTTGTTATTAAATTGTTGTGACTTTTTTTGGCCTGATAATCAACTTGATGCAACGTCAAATCTTGAATTACTGTCATGCTTTGCAGTTTTTGTGTTTGTTGTTTTTGATCATGGCTGTTAAAGATGCATGTTTGCTCATTTATAGGTTCATGATTAGATTTTGGTTCACCAGAATAAGTCTGCAGGTTTCAGTGTTATAAAGCATCTCTTTTCCTGCTTAGTCTGCAAGTCCAGTCTGCTATGATT
>NW_005188691.1:2699-10081 GCF_000239375.1 Pundamilia nyererei
GGTAACAAAACGTTATAGTTTGACCATACACATTTCAAACTGAATCCCAACACAATTCATAAAAATGTTTTCAGGCTTTAACACTTGCAAAATAACTGGCATTATGAGCAGTTATTTCTCTTCTAACGCATATGTTTTCAGTTAATCTGTTAGTGAAATTATGCACAAATTAACTTTCTCAATTTGAACTAAACTTGGCGGACAGACAAATGGTGGGTATGTAAAAGAAATCAGTTCATTGTGGAATGAAAATGGCCCATTTCCTTTCAAATTGTAGAAACCTTTTTTACAGTTTTTAAATGAAACTTCTTTCAATGCTTAAAAAGTTAAAACTTCACTATAATCCACATACAGTACTTGTTTAATGGTTTCAAATTGGTTTTAATGTTTTTAATTTCAAAAGCTTTGGATCTTTGCAACTTTGCAGACTTTTAGTAGTTCAAAAAACAATTACGAAATATTAATCAATAAAGTGTAAATATGGCCACTTCAGCATTCTAGACATGTGAGCAAAAACTCATATATTACCAGTTATATTTAAAAAAATGCCACATGAACATCACTACCTGTGGATCATCTTGACGTCTGTCCATCTCCAAAGTCTCATGAAGGTTTCCAGAGCTCTTCTGTTTTTTTCTGAGAATTATATTTTTTAAGAAGCAAATTCATGTTCAGCCTTATTTACAGAGAAAACCTAATAATAATTACAAAAGTAAATGCCGTACCTGTAATACTTTTTGGCCAAAAAGCAAACAACTGCTGTAAGAAGTGTCCCAATCAAAAAGGCAACGATGACTTTTAGGTATCCCTTGCTTAAATCTAACGGTTGCTCTGCACTCAAAGGAACAACATGGAAAAAAAGCACATTTTTACCTAATATATTTTGCACAAGTTAAATGTTTTCTTATGTGTTACTAAAAAAATAATTGTTGCGGTCAAAAATTGTTTATTTGAAAACATATACCATATTTTTTAGAGTTGTTGTGGATTGTGAATTTTTCTTTAGCTTCTTCATTTCCATTGTTGCTGACACATTCAAGAGTGATGTTGCCATGCTTTTCTACATTTAGGCTGACAGTGCTGTTGACTGTGTCATTTGACACAGCAGTAATGACAGAGTACTCAGTGTTGTTCTTGAGGGGCAACCACTGGATGGTAGGTAAAGGAAACCCTTCAATAATACACACACAGGTCAAGATCTGTGAGTGAAGCACACATCCTGAACCATTTTGAATATTTGATAGCCCTGTAAAAAGAAATGCCAGATCATAAAAAAAAAGTAAATTGTGAGTTTGGCATGAATATGAATTTCAGATTCAAGATTAGTGCTGTCTACTTACAAGTCACAGTCACACTGACATTTACGGTCACAATTGTGTCCAGATGTTTTGCAGCACAGATGTACTGTCCAGAATCTTTTGCTGTCACATTTGGGATGAAAAGTGTTGCTGATCCAGTGTCATTGTGCAAATTAGTGTGAATTCCACTCTGAAGATTTGTGTTGTCACTAACTTTTTTCCACCCAATAAGAGCTGAAGGGATACTTTCAACACTGCAGGTCAAATTCAGAACATCTCCCTCATTAAGAGTTGTATTCCCAGTTATCAGTGGTCTCCTTTTATCTGTGGAACAGAATTCAGCAATTTATAATATGGAGGGCGAAAAAAGAATTATTCAAGATAACCTTTAAAGAATCATGAAAGACTAAGTTTCCTTGTTCCTCATACTGCTGTCCATGATTCACATCCCAACACTAAAAGAGGGAATATCCTTGGGAATAGAAGTAATATTGGTATCTCATCCATAATTAGATTTCAATTCACTTGTATTTCTCTTTTCCCAATTCAAACATTGAAGGCAAATCACACTCTGTGCTATGGAACGCTTTCTTGAGAGTCAGGTGTTTGGGAATGGAAAGAGAGTACCCAAATGCAGGACACACATACTGACTGACTATGGGCATGGTGTTTATTATAAAGATGGGATGAACAGAACATGAAAGGTTGAACTAAACTGATTAAGTGGACTGAACTAACAACACACATAAGGAATAGGCAATGACGAGACAAGAAACTGAGGGAAACTGAGGGCTTAAATACACTGCATATTGACAATGAATGGAAACAGGTGAGAACACAGCTGAACTAAATATAGTAGAAGATTGGTACTGTCTACTTACAAGTCACAGTCACATCAACATATAAGGTCAGAGTTGTGTCCAGATGTTTTGCTGTACAGATGTACTGTCCAGAATCTTCTGCTGTCACATTCTGGATGACAAGTGTAGCTGATCCAGTGTTATTGTGCAGATCAGTGTAAGTTCCAATATGAAGGTTTGTGTTGGAGATAGGTTTTTTCCACACAATAAGAGCTGGAGGGATACTTTCCACACTGCAGGTCAAATTCAGAACATCTCCCTCTTTAACAGTTGTATTCCCAATGATAAGAGGTTGCCTTAAATCTGTGGAACAGATTTTAGTAATTTATTTAAGATAAAGAAGGATGAAATGGCTAAAACAAAAATATTGGAATATTCTAATGGATGACAAAACCTTTGACACAGACAGTGATTTTGTACAATACTTTTTCCATGTAGGGGGCATTTTGGCTAGCATGTTTCGGCTTTATTTTTGCCTTGATGATGCAGTGAGGGACACCAATGTCCTCGTTATTTACAGTATGGAGGGAAACAAAATAATTATTCAAGATACCTAAACACAGAAAGTGGGAATATCTTTCGATAAGATGATGTCTGACCATTCTCAAGTAAAATAGGGAGCATGTTTTTGTTGGCATGGTTTAAGTTTCCTTGTTCCTCATACTGCTCAGTATTATTCACATCAAAACACTAAAAGAGGGAATGTCCTTGGGAATAATAGTTAGTAATGTCATTAATAACATTAATGCAATTAAAATCCATTTTTTAATACAGTGGCAAATCAATCGATAATAAGTTTCCTTGGGGTAGTGTTTAGTACTTACATATGCTGGTAAGGGAGTCATAATTTGGTCTAAACATTTTAGGAAGTGTTTTAATTAATGTGGACTTTTGATGATATGATATTTTGTATTGATGAAGGGTCATAATAAGATCATCTATGTTATCTCTCTTTCAATTTACCAATTCACCTCTATTTCTCTTTTAACAATTCAAAAGTTGAAGGGACATCACACTCTAAATTTTGGAACACTTTATTAAACCTTTAAATAAAAGTATGGCTACTTTTCCAATATATTATAGTGAAATATTAGTGCTGTCTACTTACAAGTCACAGTCACATTGATGTAAGAAATCAGAGTTGTGTCCAGATGTTTTGCTGAACAGATGTACTGTCCAGAATCTTCTGCTGTCACATTCTGAATGACAAGTGTAGCTGATCCAGTATCATTGTACAGATCAGTGTAAGTTCCAATATGAAGGTTTGTGTTGGAGATAGGATCTTTCCACACAATAAGAGCTGGAGGGATACTGTCCACACTGCAGGTCAAATTCAGAACATCTCCCTCTTTAACAGTTGTATTCCCATTGATCAGAGGTTGCCTTGAATCTGTGAAACACATTTTAGTAATTTATTTAATAAAGAAAGGATGAAATGGCTAAAACAAAAATATTTTAATATAAATTTAACACCAAAAGAGGGAATGTCTTTCAAAAAACTGTTCCATTGCTCCAGTAGTTTTCCAGAGAAACAATGCCAAATTGTACAGTAGCTGCTCTGGCAGTGCATTGTGGCCTGATAACTATTGTTTTATTTTTGAAAATGTATTTCTATTTTCTTACCCACCTTTAGCTTTATGTCATGACATTTAAAACAGGCTTACTGTAACAATACAGATCAAGGTTTTTGGCTACCTATCATGTTTATACAATTATGTGAAATTCTAAACTTTACTAGAAGATTAGTACTGTCTACTTACAAGTCACAGTTACACTAACATAAGAAGTCACGGTGGTATTCAGATGTTTTGCTGTACAGATGTACTGTCCAGAATGCTGTGCTGTCACATTTGGAATGGTAAGTGTAGCTGATCCAGTGTCATTATACAGGTAAGTTCCACTATGAAGGTTTGTGTTCGTACTCATTTTTTTCCACACAATAAGAGCTGGAGGGAAACTTTCAATACTGCAGGTCATATTCAGAACATTTTCTTCTTCTACAGTTGTATCGCCAGTGATCTGAAGTTTCCTTTTATCTGTGGGACACACAAGTAAAGTGGGATGAAACAATGAATGTAATACTAAAAAAACCCATTAAAAAATAACCTTTGATCCATACAGTGATGGCATCCAATATTTTTCACACTGAGGGAAATTTTCTGTTTTGGCTTTATTTTTCTCTAATAGTGCTCGCCACTATAGTCACTGAAACACCAAAAAGAGGTAAAATGGTCTTTCATCTATCAAAAACAATACCGAAGCTGACTAACTGTCAGGTTTATAAACGTATGTGTATTAGTGAACTGCAGATTTGAGAAGATTATTGCCGTCTACTTACAAGTCACAGTTACGCTGACATTTACAGTCAGAACTGTATCCAGATGTTTTGCTGCACAGACATATTGTCCAGAATGTTCTGCTGCCACATTCTGGATAACAAGTGTAGCTGATCCAGTGTCATTGTACAGATCAGTGTTAGTTCCATTGTAAGGATTTATATTGGAAGTCAACATTTTCCAAACAATAAGAGCTGGAGGAAAACTTTCAATACCGCAGGTTAGATTCAGAACATCTCCCTCTTTAACGACCGTTCTCCCAGCAATCTGAGGTTTCCTGTAATCTGTGCAGCACATTTACTTGGTTTATTTAAGGAAGGAGACAATAACATATAACCATTTACCACAAAAATATGAGTGAGCTTCTGCACTAAATTGTAGATGCTAATGTTAACAACAAACTAAACTGATACAGTGTCTTTAACATGTGCACAGTTTTTTTCTATCAATCAGCATTTAAAGGACAATTAGATTATTGTAGAATCTCACTGGAGGTTTTCTCTTGAATATACACACAATATTTACAATGTTTCCATTTCTATAACTATATTCATTTTCCAGGAATGTTCTTTATGAAAGTAGTGCTGTCTCTTTTTCAGAAGACCGTTTAAAAAAAATGTTTTTTCTTTAAAAGCACAAAATTGTGAACTTACACATCACCCTTACAGTGACTTTCTCCTTCAGAGTATTGTTCATATATTGAGCCATACAAACATACTGTCCAGCATGTTTTGTTGTTGCATTTAGGATTATAAATGTTGCTGATCTCAAATCACTTTGCAGGTTTGTGTCAGAACTAAGTCTGGACCACCTAATCAGAGATAGAGGGAAACTTTCAACACTGCAGGTCAGATTCAGTGATTCATGCTCCTTCACCCTTGTAACACCACTTATTTTAACTTCTTTCAAGTCTATGAGTCAAAAAGACAAAAAAAAAAAAATAACTTCCTTACATTTTCCTCCCCAAAAGTTGTACAATTCAACAAGGTTCACAACATTTTATGTTTGTAGCAAAGTACTCACAGTTCACATTCAAGGTTGAAGTCTCTTCTGTAATTGTTTCTCCTGTAAAACTGATCTTACAGGTGACGTTCGTGTTGTGATGTTTAGCTGATGGGTTAAAGGTCAAAGTTGAGACAGGACTCTGTGTTACATCAGTCAGATTCTCAGTCTTGTAATCAGTGCTGTTTCCTGTAATGTAAGATTCAGTCCCTCCTGCTCCTCTCCATGTCCAGGTGATTTGAGGAACAGATCCAGAGCAGAGACCAGGAGCAGTGCAGGTCAGTGTGGCCTGCTGTCCCTCAGTCAGTGTGGGAATCATTACTGTGGGCTTCAGCTTAAAACCTAATGGAAACAATTCATTTGTGATTTTTGGTTATACATTTTGGGTGTTTAAGACTTCAAGCATGTTTTTGTTTTAGTCTACATTTTCATACCTTTTACATAAACAGTCACTCTTGGAGAGAATGAAAATCCATCAGGTTTTCCATTCAGTTCACCAATAACTCTGAGGTGATATGATCCAGAATCAGACTGTTTTAGCTTATTAATGAAGAAGCTGCAGTTGTTCTGGCTCAGATCAGGCTCCAAAAAGGACACTCGTGCTTTAAACCCAGATTGAACTTTAATGCTGTTGTTGGTGTGAAATATCATGATAGGATTACCACATCTTGGTTCAGATACTTCACATTTATACCAAGCTATATGTTTAGGTGTAAAGCCATCACCAGTCCTATAAGAACACGGGATCACAACACAGAGCCCAGCCTCTACTGTTACTTCTCCGTCATTGAGAGTGACACAGTATCCACTGACGCAGTGTTGTCGTCCCCAGGCAGAGGCACCTATTAATGCAAGGGAAATATAAAAAAATAGACAGTTTTTAGTTTCAAACAGTAAAAGATCATGTCTGATCCTTGATACATTACTACTTGAGACAGTAATAATACTAAATTATCATAAATTCTGGTTGATAATAGATCATTTATAATCTGGATACATGTTATGAAACAGTTTTATATGCAAATGTTAAAAGATTATTGAATATCAGCTGAATTAGGAGGTTACTTAGAAGAAGATACAAACTTATGTCAGCACTGCTACATGTCACAGAGGAAAGCAGAGCTGCCAAGATGAGGACAGACATGCTTGATATCCGATGCTCGACACGTTCAGTCTCTTCCTCCACTGGACAAATTTGTATTAATGCTAAAAATAAACATTCAGAAATTACATCAAAGGAAAGACTCCAGCTACAGTCACACATCTCATGAAAGTCACATCTTATGTCACATGCTTATTTATGTTGTAATTATGATGTGCACATCCTTTACCGAGGACTACGGCTGCTCCAAAGACTTAATCTTTATATAGTTAAGCACTTAACAGGACAGTTTTATGTTATCTGTATCAATGTATTATACACAGTTAACTCATAGTTATTACAGCAGTGAGATCAATAATAGTTTAGTATAAAATAAATAAGATAAAAACTGGTTAAATAATATAACAAAATATGGTTCATCTGCAGTTTAAAGTATAAACTTGAAAACCATCTTTACCTATTTTTGTCTTGTTCTTGTTCTCTCTTCTGTCCGAACTGATCTGTGCTGACGTTTTAATTCAAAGTTTCTGTTCCTCACTTTTTTCTATTTCTTCCTTCGTTTTGCAACAGGATTTCCAGATGTTTATCAGCATAACACTGAACTTTACAGACTGGCTTTGATAAAGTTATTATTACATCACACATATGTATCATACATATCACATATGTATGATATACATATGTTTCATTTCATTGATTGAATAATTAGTGTTTAGTAGGAAAAATGCTCTTTGAGGAATTTAAATACCAGTAAAACCATATCATTGTGATTATTGTGTTTTTT
>NW_005188691.1:10589-13552 GCF_000239375.1 Pundamilia nyererei
CTTCTAAAATCTCAGATGAAATGCATGTGAATCGTTGGACAATTTCAGATGATCTAAAGTACCCCAGTGACTGACTCAGGGTTTAAATGAACTCTCCTTCTGGAACAGAAAGGCCAGAGTTTCCTTCTTTTCTTTTTTTGAGTTGAACTTTTTTCTTGAGTTCTTGTATAAGAAAATAGAAAAGTGAGGGGAGGATGTAAGATTGCTATAGGGTCAACACGTGTGGTGCTTTTAACTTGGAGCCAAGACACCACATGCTTTAAAAAGAATGAGTGACAATTCCAAGTCAATAGCCAGGATTGCAGTATGTTGGTCTATTTTCTAATACCAATGAGAAAATGTGCTGCTGAAAAGAGCTGAAGTAATCTACAGTAGCAGAGAAAACAAAAGCATGAATAACATTTTCATGACATTTAAATCTGGAGATGGCTGTTATTGAGAGTGTGGGCTTTTCTCATTTCTCTCACATTTTATGCTTCCATTTCTTTCTTCTCCATCCTTCTGCTTGTAATTTGGAAATTTATCTCAGTGTGTTGCCTTAAAGGAATTCCTAGTTCCTAAAATACATCTGGAGGAGATGGGAATGAGGACCTCTGCAGAAGGAGCTATAAGCAAAGATTAAGCAGCAACTTCAGGGGCTGAAAACTGAAACAAACATAAAAGAGTCACCCTTAGTGAGGATGCAGAGGTGGTCCGCTTATCTGTAAAGTATAAAAGAACCATGACACACCAGGAATATAACGCTAAGGGTTAAAATCATGTGTACAGAGTGTGTTAAGGGTTAATAATATGTGTGGATAAATTAAAAACACAAGCTATAAAAAATATTTAAGGCCATGATCATGTAAAAATCACAGATAATTTTGAGTTAAAAGCAGGACGAATTTTTTTAAATTTTGTGTCTTTAAGTACAGATGCTGGGTTTGGTTGTACTTGACTTATGTTACTCAAAGATGCCACTAGATGGCGCATACTGCTCAGGATGAATGCAAAACCTTGTTAGAGGCAAGTAAATGAAAATAAATAGTATATGAATATATAAAGAGTGTTGATATTTTGTAGCCATAAAATCAAAAATTGTTTATATTCTTTGCACTTTAAGCACTTGTTGGCCATGTCTTAGAACTGATATGCCTTTCCTGAAGAAAATGTTGCACGCTTTGTTTTGTAGGGAAATACGTTATCATACTGAAAAAAGGGAATTTCATCATTACTGTCATAACCTGATTTTGACTGCTGGAATGAGAAAACTGTTGTTTGAGCAAGCAACTTAAAAACAGCCCCAAATAATATGTAAACTGTAGTGTGCTTGTTGAAAGTGAGCAAGCACAGTGCTTGTAATTTTAAGCTGTAAAGACTTTTGTATATTGTTTTAGGAACCCTTACACGTGCATTGTTATTGTGTACTTAAGGAGTGTTCGGGGACTTTTGACATTAGCATTAGAACCACTGAAGCTAGTTATATCATTAGCTTGAAATAGATTGTTTGGTATAAAACAAATGATTTGGTCAAAATAAACATTCTGACTTGATGAACGTGTCAGATAAAAACTCAAAAAGAAAATAAATGATCTTATGCAAGACAGGGAAAAAATAAATTTACTAAGCAAAAAGACGTACATTTTTCAGCAAGAATACAAAGCACAAAAAACATGGTTTAAAATGACATTTTGTGAAAGCACTAAAAGGAAACTCCAAATATTCAGAGGTAACATTTTCATCCCTGTAAGATTTGATTTGTTAATATTTGTGAAGTTTACAACATAGAGAAAATTTTAATTCAAACACAAAATGGAAATCCATCCATCCATCCATTACATCTGAAGAGATCAATATTTATCCTTAGCAACTATACAAAAGAATTCCTCAATTATCATCTATTATGTCATTCACAGTGGAGTACACTGCCTCATCTTCCCCTTCCTTCTTTTCTGGTTCACAGTGTTTCATCTCCCCCTCCAACATTTTACCGTCGTCTCCATCATCATCTACTTGTTCTTTTTTTATTATCCTCTTGATTTCAGCGTACTCCGTCTTTGTGCTTTCTTGCGTCCTTGCTGGCTTTGTTTTTAACAGGGAAAAATCAATGGTGGCATATTCCACTTCTTTTGTCCCACTGTTTGAGTTCAGGGTCTGGTTGTTTTGTGATGCTTGACCATCATATATCTGTTAGGTACAAAGTAAATTGTTTCAGTCATTTATCAGCTACAGGCAGCCCAACATTGTGCAAACTATCCATTTATCTAGTGTGTATTCTTTCATGCTTCAAAGGGTGTGAGTTCTGCGCCATATTCTAAGTCAAGCTATCCTATTTGTTTGGTTTCTCTCTCCATCTATCCCTTCCTGCATTGTGCTGGTGTAAGGGGTGCACCTGCAAATTGCTAGGCAGTGTTAAACGTCGCCTAGCAGAATAAAGGCAGCGTCACTTTATTCTGAAGCCTCTGCCTACCATTACAGCTATGCCTTGTTGTCAGCCCATGTTTTCAATGATGCACCTATCTAAAGTTGTATAATATGTAGTGTTCATTAAAGGATTGGCTTTTCATTTCTGGAAAACAATCATCTTTCCTGACACTGTCTTGTGTGTTGTTATTTAGTGTAGTCCTGGTGGACTGAGCTGACTTATTATTGTTTCACCTGATAGCGCTGTGCAGTGAGTGGTTAGTTTGGTGGGGTGGTTTGTTTTAATATAAGAGATGGTTCAGTGTGTGTGTGTGTGTGTGTGTGTGAGAGAGAGATTCCTATCTACATACTATGCATATACATCTGCCTTTATATAACACAGAGATGTGAAAGATTTTTATTTTTATGCCTTGAAATGATGAGTTTTATCCAGTGGAATCCAGTGTGGATTACCAGCAGCAGTAAGACTTCTTCCAAATGTATGTGAGATATTTGTGCAGAAACCCATTTTATTATTTTAAGTTATATCAAAAAAGATGAATCAACATAAATACCAGTGG
>NW_005188692.1:0-5928 GCF_000239375.1 Pundamilia nyererei
AAGTCTCGACTTGAAACTCTTGTCTGATACTGACACTGGTACGATCCCTCATTACTGAAGGTCACTTGAGGGATGTTGAAGGTAACAGAGTTTGTGCTCGATGTTTGGCTTTTCCTGAATGAGCCTGAGGTCTGCTGCAGAGTGAATGTTCCACCTAAATGCTGAGTAGAGATTGAACAAGTGATGCTCACAGTTTGGCCCCAGGTGACTGCACCAATAATATTCTTGGTGATTCTGGGCTTTGGGAGGTTGACTGAAAAATAATATATGTGAAAAGTTCATATTTCCTTTAAACTAAAGAAGGAACTTGTCATTAGGAACTACATTAAAATTATATCAAATTAAATTGTATAAATTTTATCAAAAGTTACCTGTCACTGAGAGTCTCACAGAATCACTTAGAGGGGCGTTGGAGTCTGCAATCAAATCCCTCTGAAACTGACACTGGTAGGATCCCTCATTGTCAAGGTTTACATTAGAGATACTGAGGGTAGCAGAGTTTCTGCTTGATGTTATTCTCCTGCTGAATGAGCCTGAGGTCTTTGTGAAGATAAATGCTCCACTTAACTGATCAGCTGTGATCGAACACGTGATGGCGACATTCTGACCCCAGGTAACTTGACCAGAAGGACTAATGGAGATCCTGGGTTTTGGTTTGTCTGTTGAAAAGCAAAAGAACATAGAGTTGAATGTATAACATCTTCATTTTCATTTTTAAAATTAAAAGAGGCAAATAGTGAGCATGTAGTCACAATAAGCAGAAAAATGCATTTTTTAAAATAATGTAAGAAATGACAGTTTTTGAACATTTAGACTCTCACGCACACCTTTGGCTTGGATTTTCTTCTAGAAAGATTGAATGATTACAACATTTAATATCTGATATCTAATATCTTTAGTTCATGGTTAATTCAAGCAGTGATTAGTTGTTACTTCAGTATTTTGTGTGACATCTAAAGTGATGACCATCTATACCTTATAAAGTATTTATAAATGAATCTTTTTTCTCACCTAAACAGGCAACGCCAGCATCCTCACTATGTCCACAGTCATGTTTCCCCAAACCACTGTGCTGACATGCGGTTAGAAAGCTTTCAGTTCCTGAACAGGCCACTTCGTCAAGCCAAATCTGTCCTGTACCTTGACCAAAGTGAGCTGATCCATAGGTATTTACTGCTGCCCCACAGCCCAGCTGTCTGCAGACCACTTTTGCATCATTTAAGTCCCAGCTGTCATCACACACTGTTCCCCAGGAGCCTCTGTGATAGATTTCGACTCTTCCAGAGCACTGAGTTGATCCAACTAATCTTATCTGTCCAACTATGAAAAAATTAGAGAAGATTAACAGAGTTTCAATGTTTTACACACAAAACACATGGAAATTATCAAATCTATATGTACAGGAGAGGCCTGCAGAATTTGCTCAACTAAAACAAATGCAAAACGAACAGGTGGTCCTTTGTTGCACATTAAGAGAGAAATTCCGAGTTAGCAGGTGTAACAGTCAGAGCCATGGAACAACATACGGACAGTATCACAAACTGAATATACAGTAAATGTTGCTACAACCTGTCTCAACTAAGAATAAAAACATTCAAACTCGAATGTAACATATGCAGGTAAAACATCCATCGATTTTCTTTCATTTCTGAGTTGCAGTGGGGCTCTATCCTATACAAGCTGTCATAGAAAAGGAGCCAGGCAGCAACCTCGACAGGTCACCAGTCTGTCGCGAGGCTAACTCATCCAACCATTCACACATTTACACACATGGTCAGTTTAGAATCACCAATTAATCTAACCACATGGATGTCTTAACCTTGGACTGGGGAAGCTAGAATACTTGGGGAGAACATGCAAACTCCACACAGAGAGGACCCAGACTAGGATCTTCAAGCTGTGAAGCAACAGTCTTAACCACTGCATGCATGGCTTCAGACACTCTACCAGTAAAAACAAAATCTTTGGGACTCAGCAATGAAAAAGAGTCTAGCTGAGTTGTTTACTTGTATCATTTGGAGATGAGCTCCGCTTTTTTGTCTATTTTGTTTTTAAGCCAAAAATAATTAGAATCATAATATCAGATTGTCAGAAAATGTGATTTGGATTTACCAAAACAGAAGAGTTAGGACATTTTGTAGCATCAATGACTAAAGTAGCTTCAAAGAAATGCCCAAAGATACATATTCATGTGTTAAGCTTGAACCAACCACAAAATTTTCGTCTCACCTGAACATGTGACACCAGCATCTTCACTATGTCCACAGTTATGTGTCCCAAATCCTCTGTGTTGACATGCGGTTAGAGAACTTTCATTTCCTGAACAGGCCACATTATCAAGCCAGATTTGTCCTGTACCTTCACCAAAGTGAGCTGATTGATAGACATTTACTGCTGCCCCACAGCCCAGCTGTCTGCAGACCACTTCAGCATCATCTAAGTCCCAGTCATCATCACAGACTGTTCCCCAGGAGCCACTGTGATAGATTTCAACTCTTCCAGAGCACCAAGTGGACCCAGACCCAGCTAGTCTGATCTGACCATCTGTCAGAGAGATATAACAAAGATTCAAAATCCAAATATTTCCCACAGAACAAAAACAGGAATTTGTTACATGGGAGAATGGACCAACCTGCAACAGGTGAAGATGTCATGAAGAGAAAAGAGACTAGAGGGAAGAATCAAAACGATGCATCAGTGTGTCCATGTAAAATTCTACATCATAAATGGTAAAACTGTTGTTCATTCAACTTGAGAACACAAGAATTTCAGTGAAGAACTGAATTTTTCCAATTTCTCTGTAATTATTTTTCTGTATAAAGAATATGGCCGGTGCTACCCATGTGTTGAATATTTTAAAAACATAAATTTCACAGCTCAGCCTTCTCAACCCAACAGGAGTTAAATTGATGTCTGATGTATTTTTGCTTTTTCAGTGTTTCACGGTGAACAAAGAAAAAGAAATACATCAGGCTACTTACAGCTTTGTTCTTAAAAGCACTTTGAATCACCTTGTTGTTGAATTGTGCTATACAAATAAACTTGCCTTGCCTTAAATCAATGACTACATGCAAAACATTCATATCTAAAGCTTGAAGATGATGTTGGCCATTTAAGGATTTTCAACAATGTAAACTGCTCCCGAATCGTCACTCTAACACTAACACAGCCATTTTGACATTGAATTATTTTTTGTTCATTTTTATACCTTAATTTCATAAATCATCATGTTTTATTCTGTGTTCAACGCTGTTACCCTTCATTGATAAAAGACATAACAGCAGTGGGATTTTCTTTTCCACCCGTGACTCTACATGTTTGTAGTTTACAAAACTTTATTTTATAGTTTTTTAATGTATTATTTTATGCTTTGGTAATGATTCAAAAACTAAATTTGTTGGGATAAAGCACTAATAATTTTCCTTTGATCTTGAAAGGAGACACAAATTCCTTTGGGGCTGTGCAAAGAGGGGATCCAGTGCATAAATACACCAAACTACCTGCTGTGGTGACCTTTTGTGAATAAGCTGAAAGTAGCTGCAGCTTCTTTAGACATGACCAGTCACACAGACCTCTTTCACACACAAACACCCCCCTCCTCCCCCCTTTTAACTCACCTAAAACCAGTCTCTCTACATGACCGCACATCCTGGTCAATGAAAGTTTTCCAGCTCAGCAGTTAGACAGAAACTGTAAGATAGCACAGCAGTGAGGTTTGCTGCTTCTCCGCCAGTAACAGCATCAGAGTGTTAATGTTTTAAAACACAACATTTATCTGGAGCTTCATGTGCAGTGATGGAGAAATAGTACAGCTGCCATAATGTACAAATATTATACCAATATTAGAGTGAGACAGAGGGTCATATTGACTCACTCAAAGCATAATGTTATCTCTTATGAATGATCAGTCCAAAATAAACTTAAATTAGCTTTATTGTAAAACAGATACTTACCTGAATGGCCTATTTCATGAGGGTTTACAAATTCTTGCTAGCTTCAGAAGATGCTCAGTTTGAATGCTGGAGCCGCAGTGGCCTGGGGAGATTTGGTGAATTTGGTGAATTACTCTCCATGTGATACAGTCCAATCATGTTGCCACATATGTTGAAGAGTTAAACACTTCAGCTGATATAAACATTTTCTTCTTTGATCTCAAAAATCAACACAGTCTCTCTGTGGTTTTTGGGACATGATTACTTCTGTTCTCTTCCTGAAAGGTTATGTCTAAGCAATAATCATATTACTTGGATAGCTTTGTGTGTGTAATGGTAGTGCAGGCTTTACCTCTGTTATTCTACATGGTGGTCTTAGTTCTGGCCAGCTGGGACATTTCCCCCCCTCAAAAGCAACATTATGTAACATGTAATCCATTATTGTGTAAACAGACCTCACAATGATTGTAGCTAAACTTATAACTTCAGTTTCTGAGGTCAGCATCATCACCCATACCCTAATGATATTAATAATATTACTGTGTCAAATTGGGCATCAGCAGAAGGGTCATCAGCTTTTGTTTTGAGAACTTTGTATTCTCAAGAATGAAAGAACTGCTGAATTTTGAGGAGGTAAATTTGCAAAATAAGCTGTTTGTAGAGATCGACTTCTTCTTTCTTTGAAATAGAACGTTTTTCATGTATACTGCCCCAGTCTGAACCCTGACCTGAGTTCAGGGCTCACAGGATATCCTAGGATTTATTGCTGAGTACAGTTGGCTTTAACACTGTATCAGTGCTTTTATTAATGTAACGCAGTCATGTTTGCACACTTTGCAAGTCTCACTGACCAATCAAAGCAGTTTAGACAAAAAGTCCTATTTTAGCCAAAGGTTCCTGTCAAACTTTATAGGATAGGATACTGGAGGAAACCAACACAGGGACTTGGAGAACATTCTCCCTGTTTCTCTTGAATGTGCTGTAATCACACAACTAATCACAAAAAATAACTTGGACTCATTGGTGTTTAATAATTATAAACTTATTTCTAATCTTTTATTCCTCCTCATCAAAAATTGAAAACATTTTATTACAAGTAACTAAATGAATATCTTACATGTCGCAGTCTTTACTTTTCCAGGGAGGTTTCAGATCCAATCACAGCACAGAAACAGCAGACTGAGTGCTGCTCAGTCTCAGTGCTGCCTTTGACACTATGGAGCGGGACATTTTAATTCAAAGGCTTCATGGCTCTGTTGGTTTAACAGGTGGGCTGATGGTTGGCTCTCATCATACTGAAGACTTGAGGGGCTTTTGTGTGTCTATTAGCGGTTTAATATTTGCACAAATAAAAATTCAATCTGGTGTTCCTCAAGGCTCGATCCTTTGGGTCCATTACTCTTTAACATTTACATGCTCCCACTTGGTAAGAATCATAACATATCCTACTCTTCTTGTGCACATAATACTTATCAGTTTTCCTCTGATGATCTAACCTCTATTCAAAAACTAATGAGCTGCACTGATGGCATTAATCACTGAATGATTCACAACCTTTTAGAACTAAACAGATTGAAGACAGAAACATTTGCTGTTGGTCCAAAAAAGTCAGAGACAGAATATTTATCATTGCCTTTTCTAAAATGAAGTGGGTTCAGTGAAGAAGGGCAGAGATAGCTCAGTAGGTAGAGTGTTCGCCCCATGATCAAAAAGTTGGAGGTTCAAATCCATCGAACAGCTCGCCTAAGATACCTACACACTGCTCCCCGGGCGTTGAATTGTTAGCTGCCCACTGAGTTAGTGGGTTAAATGCAGAGGACTAAACAATTTCATACAGGATTAATAAAGTACACATTATTAACTTTAAACAGTTTGCTTGATATCAAAGCATAGACTATGCTTTGATATCAAGCAGGTTAGATCATTATATGCTCTATTTTCTGTACACTCCAAATCATCAGTAAGACGACTTCAGCACATTCAAAATGTACCAGTC
>NW_005188692.1:7003-8451 GCF_000239375.1 Pundamilia nyererei
AGTTTTACTCCCCAGATTAAGTTCCCTTGATGTGAGGTTTTCCTCTTCTTCTTTCTGCAGTGAAGTGAAATTTAAGTTGAAGATTCAGCTTTTTATTGCTGTGTTCAAGACCCATCCCACACTGAAAATGTGCAAGTGGTCAGAAGTGGACTTCCAGGGAGAGGTCATAGTTGACCAACGTACAAAAGGGCACTACATGTCTTGGATGAAGTGAGGTTAAAGCTGTACTAGTACCTCTCCGAGAAGAGATGAGGCTGAATGCACCAAATTTAACTCAATTAAAGTTTTTGAGTTTTTAGCTTCCCATACTTGTGATCATACTTTGTATTTAAAGGTCAAATAAATGTACTTCAACTTCAACAGGTCATCATATTCTAAGAAGCTTGGAAAGAACAGTGTCTTGACTTCTTCAAGTTTCTTGAAGATGTTTCACATCTCATCCGAGAAGCTTCTTCAGTTCAGTTCAATGAACTGAAGAAAATTTTCGTACTTCAACTTCTCCTGTTGCTGTGGTTAGAGTTGACCCTGTTTGTCCAAAGAGTAAACAAGGGGTACCCCACCTCTCACACTATGACAGCCGGGATAGATTCCAACCACCTACCCTGAACTGGATAAATGGAAGAAACTGGTTGGATAGATGGAAAAGGCTGATGCTCCATACAAACTAAGCTCACACAGCATACTGCTGAATGACAGAGGTGATGGGTGCTAAAAACTGGTCTCTTTACACCTATCAGTAATTACTGCAAATCAGTAATCTGGTAGTCCTTCCATAAATCCAAAACATACCTTATATGAATTTGGTTTATTTCCACTTAAAGATTTTCTCCTACACCTTTGACCACCACCCAGTACTGATTTTGAAAGTCCTGTACTGGTATGAGCCTAAAGATATTTATAAAATCACTGTGAAAAGCAGAATTTACCAAAGACAAAAACACATATTTTCATAATTTATAAGAGAGTGACGCTTCTTTATTGAATGCTCTGTATGTGAGACTTTCCAGTGTTGCCTCACCAGACAGTAAAGGGGACAACACTGAAATAGAGATGAATTGTACCTGACAGCAGGGAAGAAGTTGTAGTGAGGCAGTAACACTGTGTAAACAGACGGTGACATCAAGAGGTGCACACAATAAAAAAACAACTGAGCAGAAAAGAGCACTGATAGGCAAAAACATGTTTCTACTTACTGCAGTGCCCTCTAGAGGACAAATGATATCATTTTCTTTAGAACAGTCCCACAAAGTGATGCTGAATCTGTGGAACATTTGCTTCCTGTTTGGCAGCTTTTTGTATAGCATATTTCCACGTGCTGCCATAGACTCCAGCTGCAGATAGGGGGAATTCTGCAGTAGCAAACATGGTGTTTGTAGAATGACCACTCGGTAGCTTTCTTGTGATGCTGCTTTATTGAACATGTATCCAGCATGGGTTATAACAGCACA
>NW_005188692.1:9861-11424 GCF_000239375.1 Pundamilia nyererei
ATCCGGCAAAGGTGTGGAGATGAGCGGCTCCCTTGTCTGTGTTGGCCTCTGTGCCAGACATGTGTGGCACTGCAGCACTCTTTAGCTCAGTGGAGCTAAAGAATGAATTAGCCCTATCCCTGCACTTGGTGAGGCCTTGGTGCCCTTCATGTATGTACGTGATGACAGTCTGTAGTTCAACATCCGTTGCAGTGGCTGCTTTAATGCTTTCCATTCGGCTTGGGGACGCTGGAATGCCCTGTAACACGGTGGCTATGTAGCAGTCCACTTCAGTGTAAGTGCTAGTGCCATCCTCAGCCCAAGTCTGTGGACTCCGTGACAACGTATCGGCGATGACAAGCATTTTGCCAGGGACATAGACGGCCTCCAGCTTGTACCTCATGAGCCTCATCAGGAGGTGTTGACACCTCAATGGAACATTGTCAAGGTCCCGGCTGTTGACCAGGGGCACCAAAGGTCTATGGTCGGTCTCAAGCCTGAAGCGATCTAAGCCACATAGATACTTATCAAACTTCTCACAGGCCCAAACACTTGACAAACACTCCTTTTCGATTTGTGCGTAGTGTGTTTCAGCCTCCGTGAGGCGTCTAGAGCAGTAGGCAACAGGTTTCCACTCTGTGCCATGAAGCTGAAGCAGCACAGCCCCAAGTCCGTAGCTATTGGCGTCGGCAGATACGGCTGTGAGTCTGTTGACGTCATAGAAGGCAAGAACAGGTGCTGATGTAAGCACTCTCTTAATGTTCTCGAAGGCTGCCTGCTGTGGGTGACCCCAGGTCCAACTGTTTTTAAGCAACTCGTACAGTGGCTGGCATACTGTGGCAAGAGCAGGAATATATCTGCCCAGGTAATTAACCATTCCTAGGATCCCTTTAAGCTCTTGCACATTTTCTGGTGACGGCAGCTGAAGAATGGCGTTCACTTTCTCAGGGTCTGGCCTGACCCCAGAATAGTCGATCAGGTACCCTAGGAAGCGAAGCTGGCTCTGTCTGAAGGAGCACTTCTCTCGGTTGAGCTTCAATCCAGCTAACTCAATGCGCTGCAGCACCTCCTCAAGTCAGGTGTCGTGTTGTTCCATGGTGGCCCCATAGACCAGGATGTCATCCATAAAGACCTCCACACCTTCGAGCCCCTCTAAGGTCTCCAACATCTTTCGCTGAAAGATCTCTGGTGCACTTGTTATCCCAAAGGGCAGCCTCTTAAAGCAATACCTGCCAAATGGCCTGATGAATGTCGTTAGTTTGCAACTCTGGTGATGCAAAGGGATCTGCCAAAATCCACTGGCTGCATCCAGCAAGGAGAAGACCGTTGCCCCACTCAACCTGAACATGGTTGAGTGGGGCGGGTAGGCAAGATATAGCGCTCTCTTTTGACAGACTTATTCATTTTTGTCAGATCAACGCAGATCCTGGCCCTTGCTGTGTTCTTCTTCAAGACAGGCACCATTGGGGCACACCATCCGGTAGGTTGGGTCACCCTCTCAATGACACCATGGTTCTCCATTCTTTGTAGTTCCTCCTTCACTTTCTGCAGCATGGGGAAAGGCACACGGCGTGCCGTATGCAC
>NW_005188692.1:12586-13516 GCF_000239375.1 Pundamilia nyererei
ACACTAACTTTTTACTACCTTTTTAAACCTGGGTCTGGGGGCAGATTCCCTCTCATGGGGTGCTGGTGCTGGGTTATAAATTGTGTGAACTGCGTTCATTTCAGTGTGTTTCCATGTTGGGTGAGTGATGAGAAGGAGCCTGCGGCCAGAGCAGCAAGGCTGCAGGCTCCTCCTCATTAATATCCTCCTCATTAATATCCCTCAAGGGACAAAATCACTTGAGGGATATTAAAGGTAACAGAGTTTGTAGTTGATATTTGTTTTTTCCTGGATGAGCCTCAGGTCTGCTGCAGAGTCAATGTTCCACCTGAGTTGAGATTGAACAAGCGGTCGTAAGCTGACCAGCTGACATCGTAGTACACCTTTGTATTGGTTTGGCTTGTAATAAGTCTGATTCATTAGCTTGTGTAAGCCTGTTGGGGAAGGAATAAAAGTACATAACAAGCTAAACAAGTTATTTAGAAGCTGCTAATGCTTCATGGTGAGTCGTCTTACTTGAATGCTGACACCAGCATCTTCACCATGCCCACAGTTATGTTTCCCAAATGCTCTGTGTCAACACTCGGTTAGAGAGCTTTCAGTTCCTGAACAGGCCACATTATTGACCCAGACCCAGCAGGTCTGATCTGACTATCTGTCAGACAGATATAACAAAGATTCAAAATCCAAATATTTCCCACAGAACAAAAACAGGAATTTGCTACATGGGAGAATGGACCAACCTGCAACAGGTGAAGATGTCATGAAGAGAAAAGAGACTAGAGGGAAGAATCAAAACTATGCATCAGTGTGTTAACAGAGAATGTATTAAAGCACATGTTGTTCTCAGTGTAAAGCAATAAATAGTTACAATTGTTGTGCAATGAATGACTGAGACCATGACTGCATTTCTATTTTGTCCGTGTAAAATTCTATGTTATAAATGGTTTT
>NW_005188693.1:0-13465 GCF_000239375.1 Pundamilia nyererei
CTGAAAAACATGTAAGAGTAAAACTTCAGATCCTGATGTGTGTGAGGACATGGAAGGATTAGCTTTATTTCAGATTTGAGAGACACACTTTATATTTCATAGCTTGTGATGATTCTGTTCTCTTTGTTATTACAGAAGCTGGTCTCAGATCCAGACTTCAGGACTACCCGGTGACAACAGTAACTGCAGCTGTTTTACTGATAAAGTTAAAGACAAACAGTCAAAGCGATTAAGCATCCATATAACTGTGACTATATATCAGCAATAGTAGTTCAAACAGTATCTCAGTTTGGTGTTTCAGAAAGCTGCTGATCTCAGATCTTCACGGCTTGTTTTAAGTACTTTATGCCTGTGGAGATGGCCACAGGCATGAAGAAGGCACAATGTTCTCGCTAGCAGCATTAAATAAAACTTTATTTAGGTCAAAGGTCTTTACATGTATGTTGAACTAAAAAATATAATCTGGAATTATTTCACACGTTTTTTTGCCAATAGTGTGTTATTTACCATAACGTAATTCAGAGTCATTCATACCAGAATAACCAGAGAGGATAATATATATTGAATGTATATCTTTCTGCAGGACTGAATCCTCTGAGGATTATCTGAGTACTTCTGAAATTACAAAGAGGATAGGTCTTTATCACGCTGTTCATGAAATCTTGGGTTATTCATCTTCTGGGGCAGGTCTACAGTAGAGCTTTGACGAGTTCCCAGTAAGGGAGTTGGTGGTGAAGATCTTGAGGCCTGTGTGATGTCTGCGATAAACTTCAGGCTTTCCTGATGTTTCTGAAACGATGCCTCTCTCAATGGGTCAACATGACAGCTGTGATGAAAGAAAGGGTTTCTCCAAACCTCTAGACTCAAGAATCCCAGCTTGGTCTTAATGGTCTCCCTCACTAGTTTCCCTCCATAGTGGATATAGCTGTTGGTAATCAGAATCAGAATACTTTATTGATCCCTAGAGGAAATTATTTTGGTTACAGTGCTCCAGTATAAACAGTAACACAGACAGACAATACACTAAGTACGGAATAGCACAATATATACAATGTATGCATGCATATGCACATATATACACATGTAAGTCACTTATTGATAAATAGCTGAATAAGAAAGAAGAGCATGTGCAAAAAGGGTGTAGCTATTGC
Organism: Pundamilia nyererei; assembly: GCF_000239375.1. Taxonomy (NCBI): domain Eukaryota; kingdom Metazoa; phylum Chordata; class Actinopteri; order Cichliformes; family Cichlidae; genus Pundamilia; species Pundamilia nyererei. Next base: position 1,152 of record NW_005188693.1, read on the forward strand.
AGTATACAGTGTGTTAGGTGGAGGAGTTGTAGAGGGAGATGGCCACAGGCAGGAATGATTTCCTGTGTTGTTCAGTGGTGGTTTTCGGTAATCTCAGTCTCTCACTGAACGTGCTCCTGTGACTGACCGGCATGTCATGGAGTGGGTGGAAGGTATTATCCCACATTGTCTTTATCTTGGACAACATCCGCCTCTCCGACACCACCTTGAGGGAGTCCAGCTCCATCCCCACAACATTACTGGCCTTACGGATTAGTTTATTGAGTCTGTTGGCATCTGCGACCCTCAGCCTGCTCCCCCAGCATGCAACAGCATAGAGGATCGCACTGGCCACAACAGACTCATAGAAAATCCTCAGCATTCTCCAGCAGATGATGAAGGACCTCAGTCGCCTCAAAAAATAGAGACGACTCTGGCCCTTCCTGTAAAGTGCTGTGGTGTTTTTAGCCCAGTCCAGTTTATTGTCAATGTGTACTCCAAGGTATTTATAGTCCTCCACAATGTCAACACTGACCCCCTGGATTGAAACAGGGGTCAAGTGTTTCCTGGTCTTCCTGAAGTCCACGATCAGTTCCTTGGTCTTTGCCACGTTGAGCTGCAGATGATTCTGCTCACACCACGTGACAAAGGAGTCGACCACAGCCCGGTACTCTGTCTCATCATTCCTGCTGATGCATCCAACCACCGCAGAGTTATCAAAAAACTTCTGAAGATGGCAGGTCTCTGTGCAGTGGCTGAAGTCTGTGGTGTAGAGGGTGAAGAGGAAGGGGGAGAAGACAGTCCCTTGTGGTGCCCCTGTGTTGCTGATTACCTTGTCAGACACACACTGTGGGAGACGTACATATTGTGGTCTTCCTGTCAGGTAATCAACAATCCAGGACACCAGAGAAGCATCCACCTGCATCGCTGTTAACTCCCAGGAGGATCGGCCTGATGGTGTTGAAAGCACTGGAAAAGTCAAAAAACATGACCCTCACAGTGCTCGCCGGCTGGTCCAGATGGGTGTAGACACGATTGAGGTGTCAGGACTCTCACAAGAGACAACAGCGCCATGTGAAGAGAGAGGGAGGTACTGTGGTGTTGTTCTGGATTCCAGGCTGACTACAGGTGAGGTTTTTTTTGGGGGGGGGTGAGAGCAGTCACTGCAGTGTCGAATCTGTTGAAGAACAAATTCAACTCATTAGCTCTATTCTCACCTCCCTTACCTCCCCTGCTGTTGGTTGGCCTGAATCCAGTGATGGTCTTCATGCCCCTCCACACCTCTCTCATGCTGCTTTGCTGGAGTTTCCACTCCAGCTTCCTCCTGTAATTGTCCTTAGCCTCTCTGATCTTGTCCTTTAGTAACACCTGAACCCTTCTCACCTCTTTACCTTAGTCACCCACAACGTGTTATTTGGGAAACAATGGACAGTCTGTGCTGGAACAATGGAGTCTGTGCAGAAAGTTATGTAGTCTGTGATACACTCAGTAAGCCCATTGATGTCCTCGGTGTGAGGCTCAAAGAGTGTTTCCCAGTCGGTCACCTCGAAACAGCCCTGTAGTTCCGCTAAGGCCTCTTCTGACCACCTACTAATGCTCCTCGTGGTCACAGGTTCCCTCCTCACAATTGGCACAGTAGGTCTAAGATTCTCTCCCCCCTGGTGGGACAGTCCACATATTGTTTAAATGCTGGTAATGTATTGTCCATGTAACATGGTTGAAGTCACCCGAGATCAGAATGAAGGCACTTGGGTGCTGAGTGGGTACTGTCACATGCAGCTGTGGGGTTAGCAGAGGGAGGAACGTAAACAGCCAGCAATCTGACGTGAGTAAATTCCCTGGGCAAATAATACGGCCCGAGTCCAACAGCACACAGTTCAATGTCTGGGCAACAAATCCTTTCTTTTATTGTTATGTGTAACAAAAGCAGCAAGCCCACCTCCTTTCTTCTTACCACTACTGATGCTGTCCCTGTCTGCCCGAACAGTATGGAAGCCTTCCAAGGATGTGTTATCGTTGGGAATGTCCTGGTGCATCCATGATTTAATGAAACACATAAGACTACACTCCCGGTATTCCCTCTGACTCCATACCAGCGCTGAGAGCTCATCAATTTTATTTATTAACGATTGCGCATTTCCCGTTACGATAGACGGCAGACACGGTTTATACCTCCTCCTTGCTTTGAGCCTCCGCTGTCTCACCGTCTCCTTCTTTCTTCTCTTCTGTCCTTGACCTCTGCATCCCCGATGTGTTTTTCTCAAAATTTCAGCTGGTACATCTGCAGGTCTGGCCAGCGAACCTACTGGCATCAGGGCGATCAGCTTATCTCTGAAATAAACAGTCCGTGCAGTATATAGGTGTTGTCCCGTTCCTCGACAAAAGTAGCACTTCTGCGTCCACCAGCAGAACAGAAACTCTCTCAATCCACATGATTGAGGGAAAGATAATAAACAGCTAAAAGTACAATTAAGGAAAAAAAGCTTAACTAATGAGAAAAAGCAGGACTAACTGTAACAGGCTACATGCTGGTTGGCGCATGCGCACTATTATACTATAGTATAATAGACCTTACTACTATAATAATGTGGACTCTATTGAATGAAAAGAATAAATTACACATCTATGAAACCTGCAGCTACTGTCTTTATTTAAAGTTGTAAGTATTTAAAGTCCATGTTACCGGGCTGTAGAGTTCTCTGTTAGTGTAATGGATTTAAAACTGTTTAAATCTTCAGTTTTATCTCAAAGCACAACATGATATTTCTTCCAGTTTATATTTAACTAACTGCAACAATATTTTCAGTCACAATTACGTTCTCAAGGGGTGGCAATACATTCTTAACTTTTAGAACAGGAGGAAGACGTTATGCATTGTATCTTTTTAAATACTGATAATGACACTAATTACAATGTATTTTAATATCCTTGATCCTTGTACTCTTTGAAACCTCTCTGTTGACTATCAGTAAATATCTGAAACCAAGTCAGCATGAAATCAAATTAGGGATGAGGCAATTGGGCTTTTGTTTGTTTGGTTGTTGTTTTTTTGGTTAAGAAATAAGTTATTTCCTGATTTTGCAAGTATACACATGTAAGAGTATATAAACACTAGTCTCAGAGCTTTTCATCACCTCTATGGTGGAAGACTGAAGCTAGTGGCTCACACTGAAAAGAAAGAAGACCTTCTACAAAAGGTCTGGTACAAACTCTTAAATTATCTTTTCTCCTTTCTTTAAAGATTTGTCAGTACTTATTGTCTTCTGTTTTTTCACAGAGACACCATGAAGCTCCTGGTTGTGGCTGCACTTCTTTGTGGATCGGTGTTTCTGACCACTGCTTGTGAGTATTGCCGTATAATGTAAAGTATGTAAATATATGTCAGTATGTACATGTGTAAATAATCAGTCACCATCTATTGTTTTGCTGTGTTCATTTCTGCCACGTGAAGATGTCAGCGGTGGTGCAGGAGGTTTAATTCCAACTGGTCAGTGGACATTTCCATATTTTCACCAGAGTTAATCAGATTTATAAAGAAAAGAAAATCAATTGTGTCATGCATGATGCGACTCTCAGTTTAGAATGTAGAGAACACATTTTAAGGAATGAAAGAAAAACAAAAATGCATTTTAAAATTTATATTTATATATCACATTTATATGTTTTTTGAAATTTTACTGCCTATTACTTGAAATGATTAATATGATGAAAATGATTAATAATCAATAAAAAAAGATTACAGCTGCATTGATATAATTACAATATATAATTGTGAGGTAGTCAAAGTGCCCTGTATATTGTCGATCACTTAAATATGTAATATTTAATTGTCAAGCTGGTATTTGTATGGTTGGGTTTTTTTTTTCAATATTGTACATGTCATAATAAAAAATCAAACAGTACAATATCAGCTGGAGATACTTACATACATACATACAGCTATTTATTTGTTCCCAGCAAAGAGTTACCGGTTCAACATGTCCTCTGGTTGTCCTTATGGTTGGTCTCATTTCAATCAACGCTGCTTTGTCTACATTCCACGATCCATGAGTTGGGCTCAAGCTGAGGTAAGTTTCTCTTATTTGTATTGTCTTCAAAACTTGATTAAAACACATCTAGCCTCGTTGTGACTTTAAAAACCTCTCTCTGTCACTCTTCACTGAAGAGAAACTGCTTGTCCATGGGTGCACACCTTGCATCTGTGCACAGCAGCAGCGAGTACCATCACATTCTGAAGCTGACTGGTGATCATGGCTACAAAGAAACTTGGATAGGAGGAACTGATGCATCTGAGGTACTTTTTTAAATCATTACGTTATGTTTCTGTTTCTCTTAACCCTTTAAGACCTACCATAGAACCAAGTACGCCAGAGCTTATCTTTATATTTTTACATGCTGTAGTCCCATTTTTGGGAGCATTTCAAGTTGCTATACATCAATACAACCATTATAGCCCAAATTTTAATAATATGTCTGCATTATGTCTATACTAACTTCATAAATTTAAAAAAAAAAAAATTGCAATAAAGTCCACAAAAAATAAAATACTTTTTGTTTTGTTTTTACACATATTTCATATTATCTCTCAAAACTGTAAATACAAAATAGTTGCACAAAATAGTTTCCAACCACAGGAAATTTGTTTTGAGTGTCTTTATAGTTTTATTTTTGAGATTAGTTTTTTTATATACTGCAGGGAAATACTAATAATGATAAATAAATAGTATAATGCAAATTAGCAAAGAAAACAGCATGTGCATCAAACTAAACTATTTCCAGCGCTGAAATTTTAGTTCTAAGCATCCCAGAAACTATACAGAAAAGCACCAGCATGGGTTTATAAAGGTCATTAAGGGAAAACCAAACTAAGTTTCCCACAAAATATGACGTCACTTCCGGTTTTAGCAGGTAATGGCGGACATGCGACAGTTCGCACCGATGTCTATTCTAACATAGGAAGTGTTACGAACAGCTGATCAGATCAGCAAAGCGTGTTTCTGGAATATTATGTTTTTTTGTTTTTTTTTACTGCAAGTGCTTTTTATGCAATTTTTGCAAAGCCATATGGGAAAGGAAACTGTGACCTAGAACAAGCTGAATGCATAAGATTTAAGTACAACTTCTCCGGTTTGCTATGCAAAAAAATAAATAATAAAAATAATAATGTGCTAACTTATGTGGTTGCAGTTCTACCGGTATTTAAAAATAGATACGCAAAACGAAGCATTCCTGCTCCAATAGGTCTCAAAGGGTTAATGATGACAGATTAATATTATCTCAAAATGTAAAATCAATTGACATGAATCAATTAAAAGCAGCTTAAATTATATAATAAATAATATTTGAGATTCACCAGCTGCCTACATTGGTTATGTCAATTAAATAAAGCTGATTTCACAAGACTTTGGCTAGGCATGATCTGTTGGCCTGCCCGAAATGATGCTATCAATTTCTGTCTTCTAGGAAAATGTTTGGCTGTGGAGTGATGGGACCCCTTTCCACTATACACACTGGTGCCCCGGAGAGCCTAATAATACAGACAAGCAGGATTGTCTGCAGATGAATTATGGCGGTAATTCAAAGCACAATATTTAACATGATTGCCTAATTTCTGAATGATTTTTAAAAAAAAATGAATTTACTAGTGCCGTCAGCGTTAGTCTCGTTAAAATGACATTAACGCCATTACCGTGGCTCACGCCGTGCATGGGCTGCATGGCATCAACCTGTCAGTGTGGTTGGTTCATTAACGCTTTGCAGCCGTGTGCAGCCCCTTGCATGGGGCGAGCTGCGTTAACTTGCTAAGGGCGATTTGCCGCGTTAATGACGGTATGGCGTTAACGTCATTTTAACACGAATAACGCTGACAGCAATAGAATTTACTGATTTCTGGTTTTGAAATTTGCAGATTCCAAGTGTTGGGATGATATGCAGTGTTACGCAAATCGGCCATCTGTCTGTGCCAAGAAAATATCAAAACACCAGGGCTGAGACTGAAGCATAAATTTTCCAGTAAAACACAAACCGATGTATAATAGTGTCTGTGTTATGCTTGCTCCTACTTCTTTTCCTAGCTACATTTTTCCTTTCTTGGTACCAATCTAAACATCAAAATGACAAATCAGCAAAAGCTGCATTGTCTTTTAGGCCTTGTGTCTTTAACAAGAGCAGACTGATTGTGTTACCGCAGCATTGATCCTACAAAACTGTTGTTTCTTTGTTTTTTCTTGTTTTGCAACATTAAAGCTTTCAGTGAAGCATCTGTCTGTGTTACATCTCTTGTGTCAAGGCATATAAATATTCAGCAGTCATAATATACATATATTAAAATTAGGGAATTAAATATTTATCTGCACTTGCTGGTGTTAATAATATGTCCTTCTAGTCCAAGACTTTGGACAGTTAGAAAACAATATGTCATCATGGGCATTACAATTTGATCCCCCCCTTTTGTTTTTTTTTTACTACTGCGTGGCTTCTATTAATAATATTCCAAATAAAATAGCCACTTTTTAGATGTCTCTGTACAGTTGAAGTAAGGGGAGACAAATATGAGTCTCTTATTTCCCCTTACTCCTGTGGGTGGTCTTTATCCTTCAAGCTTGGGTTCTCTACCAGAGGCCTGGGAGCTTCAGAGTATCTTTGCTGTTCCTAGGACTGCGCTCTTCTGGACAGAGATCTCAGATGTTATTCATGGTATCTGCTGGAGCCACTCACCTAGTTTGGGATTTACCACAACTAGTGCTCTGGTTACCACTGGGACCACTGTTACCTTAAACTTCCAACTTTTATTTCTTAAGATAAAGTGAACCAATTTTTTTGGAAACAATCATGACTGATGCTGCTGGTATTTCATAAACTCTCAGCTTGAACTTTGACAATGCTGCTACCAGTAAATGAACTGGCCCTAGAGAAAACACCTCTTTCACAACCTAAAAAGAGACAACCAAAGGTAAAGACGGAAAACAACAATTGTTGACACACATGACCAAAAAACAGGCAGTTCTGATGAAGAATACACTTACCAAAGGATTCTGTGTTAATGTCTGGAATTGTTGTCCATTTTTGTAAACTTCCCTTGCCATCCATCCCCAGAAGTTCTCAACTTGATTTAGATCAGGGGAACACGTAGGATGGTCCAAAACAGTGATGTTATCCTCCTGGAAGGAGTCCCTTGTCCTGCGAGCATTGTGTACTGTAGCCTTGTCTTTTTGAAAAACCCAGTTGTTACCATACAGACGAGGGCCCTCAGTCATGAAGGATGCCCTCTGTAACATCTGGACATAGTTAGCGGCTGACACCCTTGCACCTCCTGAAGCTCTATTGTTCCACTGAGGGAAAAAGCTCCCCAGACCATTATGGTGCCCCCTTCACTGTGGCATGTAGAAAACATCTCAGGTGGGATCTGCTTGTAGATCTGCATCTAAAGCATAAAGGTTACTGTTTTGAGGATGCTGATGTTCACATTTTGGACAGAGAAGACAAATGATTTGTTTTTTGCCCCCCAAGCAAAAAAACAAAAAATGAGAGAGAGAGAGACATGAAATTAATACGTTTGAGGCTTACGGGTTTTTTTAAGCTGGTGACCCTCTGAACGAGGAAGGCATGCCCAAGAATGCATTGCTAATACAGGATACCACCTCTAAAGTTTTGGAAAAAACTTTAGTTGTCAAGGTAGAAATATAGTATATATAGCATTGTTTCAGATTTCTGCAAAAACATGGCTGCCAATCTATCAGCTACTGACTCACCTCGTCTTTGTAAGTGTATGCCAACAAGCAGTGCGTTAGTAGTAAATGAGAGACATAATTACAGTGTTGCTTTAAAGAATGAAAATTGATGATGGAGTCGAACTCAGTCGAGTCGACCTCTGCTTGCATGAAACAGTTATATAATACACTGCTATTTAAGCGATTATATATTGTCTAGCACACTGTATACAGGAACTTCTGTCATATTATGTACTTTGGTTTGCTTATACTGAAGAAAAGACTGGAGGATTGTTTCGTGTTTCACTCATTTCTAGCTGAAATTACTTTATTTTAAGAAAAATACCCAGAAAGATACCCCCTTGTACTGTATTCATATCAGCCGAGTTAATCTATATGAACAGTGCAGGACACCCTAACTGCTCTCTTTTAAAACCGTCTCACAATGTCTGGTTTAGACACCGGTACCACCTACATTTAATTATTCTACAAACACAGGTCTACTATGTTTGCATTTGGAAATAAATATTTGTATTTTCTATGTGTCTTTGTGTGTGAACTTTTTGAATTCTTATGTAACATAATTCTCCACCTTGGTATTATATACCAAGGTGGAGAATTGGTATGTAATACCAAGGTGGAGTAATAATAATTAAGCAACATGTCCCTCAGGTCCGGAGATGCACAGGCCTACAATACAGCCAGGGCTAAGCTAAAGAGGGGTATCAATAAAGCCAAACACCATTTTAAAAAGAAGGAACCCTTCTCCAACTCCAACCCCCGATGCTTGTGGCAAGGACTCATGACCATTAGATCGATGTTCCATCTAATTTCTCATGTGTCTGAGTGAACACACAAACTCCCTGAGCGGTCCCTTGGACCACTGTGAGCAACAGCAGACGTGTGCACTGTGGTCACGCCAGCATTGAATCCATCCAAGTTACATAGTTTATTAAAATAATCAAATTACAGCATTTACATTTATGTTAGATTACTTTTAATTAACTGCTTTAATCCACTTACAATGAAATTTTAAAAACATCTTGTTCATGACCTGTGTAGTATGTTAACAATATTGGAAGTAAAAATAACTTGAACTCCAATTTTGAAAACACAACTTTCTTTTTTTTATATATATAAAGCTCTGACTTGTATTATGAGTATGAATCTGTGGTCTGGGAGAGAGTCCTGTAACTCTGCAAAATACAGTATATAAAGACCAATGTCCGGCAATTGTATAGTTACTTCTTCAAAAAAGTAACTGAGTTATGCAGAAAACAAAGTTTTTTCCAGCTGTTTAACTAAAAATACAGCCAAGGCATTTTTTTTTAAAATAAACATTTCAAACTATTTACAGAACAATCAGCTGTTCTGCATCAAATTTGATGCCACACAAATTATTTGTGGAACTCCAAAAAATAATTTCTGTCCACTATGAGATAAAGAACAACAGCCTGATACCTGCAGGCCTGACAACAGGAGATGTATCACTCCTGTAACACCTGTAACATTTAGCAGTCGCCTCATTGTTCTGACACACACAACTAAACTATTGACTACACTACACACTAACTACACAGATATGCATTAAATGTCGCAAATCTGGCCTGCTTTAAATCCACCTCCATCGTCCTGATACCCCAAAACTCCAACCCATCTTGCCTCAATGACTACCGCCCAGTAGCCCTCACCCCCATCATTACAAAGTGCTTTGAGTGGCTGGTCCTAGCACACTTCAAATCCTGTCTTCCCCCCACCCTGGACCCCCACCAATTTGCATACTGTCAGAACAGGAGCACAGAGGATGCAGTCTCCATCGCACTGCACTCTGTCCTCTCACTTCCTGAGGACTCTGAGGAAGAACCACCTGTCCTCAGACATCCTGGTGAACTTCTATCGCTGCACCATCAAGAGCATCCTGACCAACTGTATAACAGTCTGGTACGGGAACTGCTCTGCCTCGGACCGGAAGGCGTTGCAGAGTGTCGTGAAACCTGCCCAGTGCATCGCCGGAGCACCACTTCCTGCCATAAATGACATCTACAGGAAGCGGTGTCTGAAAAGGGCTGGGAAAATCATCAAAGACCCCAGTCACCCATCACATGGACTCTTCACCCTCCTGCCCTCTGGGAGGCGCCACAGGAGCCTCCGGACTAAGACCACCAGGTACCGGAACAACTTCTTCCCCACAGCTGTCAGACTCCTGAACTCTGCCTCCTGACATCTGACCCACGTTAACACATGGACTGGACATACACACACCCACAACCACCTACTCACACACACACACAATGGACAACTGTACCCTCAGACACACAATAATAACATGGACTGACCCACATTAAACTTTTTCATGGATTGAACATACACACACCCACAACCACCTACAACTGAACACACAGACAGTGGAAAAAACAAGCAAATGGACAACTGCACTTTCTTACACACAATAATAACATAGACTGAACCATACTAGCACTTTATATAACCCCATTGATCTAAACTGCACTACTGTAAATGCTGTATAGACAATCATTCTGTACAACCAATAATTATAATTCTACAACTGTTTACAACTGTTTATGACTTGCATAGTTCAGATTTCTGTATAGTTTTGTTAATTATATCATTTTCATAACCTGTACATAGCTTACACACTCACTACAGCCTGTACATACTTATTGTTATATCATATTCCTAACCTACCTTCATACCATGTACATTGCAAAATACCCATAATAGACCCATATTGTGTACCCTCATTCCTATAATAGACCCATTTCTGTAATATATCTATATATCTATGTTATTGCTAATATATATTTTTGTAATATATCTATATCATGGCTAAAGCTCTTTTTGGATGGATGCAAACTGCATTTCGTTGCCTGTACTTGTGACATGTGCAGTGACAATAAAGTAGAATTCTATTCATTCTATTCTATTCTATTCTAATGCTTAATAGATTGATATTATTCTAAAGTGTTGTCCAAATGTATTACTTACTCTGCGGTGGACTATGAATGTAATAGAACTGAAGATGAATCACAAAACAGACAAATTTATTACAATGCTAATAGTTTTAATTTGCATGCAGAAATGAACTGCAGCTCAATATACAATATAAAGCTTTGCAGAAAGCTTTCTTCATCAGGCAGAATTTTAAAGAGAAAAGCCAGTTCCAATTTATTGCATGTGATGCTTGATTGCTTGCATCATAGCAAAAATGCAGACATACAGAGAAAGAAAAGGTAATGAAGACATTGTGCTTCTTACTAATGAGTTAGAGAATTATTGCAGGATCATATGATAAGGTTTCCAGTTTCACAGTCCATGGTATCCAAGCATTCTCTCTTTTCTTCTGCAAAAAAACAAACAAAACAAACCCAAAACACAACAAAACTGCAATAGTTAGTCTCAGTCTGTGCCACTCAAAGCTCATGTGTAATCAGAATCTCCATAATAATGAAACACATTTACAACAGAGGTGAAAGTGTTTAGCGAGAAAGTCTGAGTATAGTTTTTCAGTACTAACTGATAAAATGTGTTTTTCTACATCTATATCAACTGAAATATTCATTCAAATATTCTGCAGTGCATCAAAAGCAAAAGAAAACCATTAATGAACATATGAACATCACTTGATGCTGCTGAAGTGAAGCAGAGCAAAGTTACAGAGGTTTTATTAGAGACACAGCGTTTTGCAATTTTGCATAATTTAAATTTTTTTACATTTGTTCAGTAGCCTATTGAACGACAGAAATGAGGTTTTCTTTTCGGAAGTAAGTCAAAGGAAAAAAAAACAATGGCCGACAGCGCTGTAAGAATGGTAGAGTTGTGCGTAACAAGCAAGCAAATAATGCAGAAAAAAGATTTTTAGACAGGAAACTGTTCTTGAAGTATACTGAGAGAGAGAGAGATGTGCATGTAGTGTGATTTTATCATGGTGGCAGCAAAACAATAAGAGGGAATTCATGACGATGTTTATGTGAAGCATAGTTTGCTGCTTTTTTTGCTGCTGGTTTACTCAATATTGTTTGGAGAGAGATAAAACCTGCAGCTTCAGAATCAGGGCAAAAAAGGCGTAAAGACAAAGCGCGGACCCGCCGAAACTTCAGAATCAGCGAGCTGTCGGCTTTCAGCTCGTGTCCGTGTCCGTGCTGTCGGGAGAGAAAGAAATTTTGTGAGGTTTAACCTGAGACTCTGGCATTTTGGGCAAAATAAATTTATATTAAAAAATCGATTCAGGATTTTAATGGATTGATATCACGTTATCCAAGCAAGAATCGATTTTAATCGATAAATTGATTATGAAAACCCACCCCTACTTGTCAGTATCTCAGACATTGGGGAAGGTGAAGGAGGCTCACTATGGTGCTCAACAGGGTTAGCACCTCGTTGTTCAGTTCCAGCCCCAGCTCGGACAGTCTCGGTTATTGTGTCCTTGGGCAAGACACTTCACCCGTTGCCTACTGGTGGTGGTCAGAGGGCCTGGTGGCGCCAGTGTTGGCAGCCTCGCCTCTGTCAGTGCACCCCAGGGTGGCTGTGGCTACAATGTAGCTTGCCATCACCAGTGTGTGAATGTGTGTGTGAATGGGTGGATGACTGGTTGTGTAAAGCGCTTTG
>NW_005188694.1:0-1959 GCF_000239375.1 Pundamilia nyererei
ATATATATGTATATATATGTATATGTATATGTATGTGTGTATATGTATGTGTGTGTGTATACTTAGACAACTGGAAGGTTTTCTTCATGTTTTCCTGTTTGTTCACAAAGCAAACTTCTGTCATTCATTTGTTCTTCTTTCTGCAGTGGTTGGAGTGGTTTCCACACCTAATCAAATCAGTTTGGATCACTTTGCTTCACCTCAACACCCTGACAGTATTTACTGCTGTCTGACTGCATTCAGCTGACACTGAGATGAAGCAGAAAAGAAGCAGCTGATATTTGGACAGCACGCATGGTAGAAAGGAGGATTTCAGTCACTGTGCACATGAATGATTTGTGTTTCCTCTGCAGGTGAAGGTAGAAAGTGTGTGTGAGCTGATGTGAATTCAGCAGCATGTATCATTGTGAGGACAGAGAGGAGGGAGTCCCTCCCTCTAAAACCACTCTGTGTGGGGAACATGAGAGCCAGACCACAGCTCAGAGGTGAGATGATCATCTCTAACTGTCCATGACTCTTCTCCATGTCACAGCTCAGCACTTTTCCCTATTCACACTCAAAGGTGTGTGTGTGTGTGTGTGTGTGTGTGTGTGTGTGTGTGTGTGTGTGTGTGTGTGTGTGTGTGTGTGTGTGTGTGTGTCGCATTATAGTTCAGAGCAGCGGTACACACTGTATTCTGCCAGACCTGGGCCCAGCTGCAGATCTCTAACGACTGACTTGTACTTGGAGTTACCTGTGTTTATTACTCGAAAGCGCCTCCCTTCCAGTTTGTCCTCTTCACTGTTTTGTGGAGTGAATCAAACACAAGACTGTACTAAAATTGAACCTGAATCTAAACATGAACTGATGCCTGAAACAACAAGCATACCTGAACAAGAATCCTCTGCAACTTTGAAGTAAGTCACTGAAATACTAGTAACAGTAAAACCACAGAACTGTAAATCAACAGAGCGTCTGTGATTAAAAGACTGAAGTAAAGGTGTGACTCATAAATCTGCTTTCTCACTTTACATGAAACACTTCTTTATAGAGATATTAACCATGCACAGTTAAATAATTCATTAAAATTGGATGATCTCTCTTCAGTCTTCAGATCCTCGGTTGTAAACATGTCATGGATCAGGATCAGGCTGGGCCCCGGCAGATGATCTGTCCAGTGTTGAACAGCAGTGCTGTAAGTCATGCTTCATCCTGTTTCAGTTCCTTTTCTTTATATTAAAAAAATATTATTTCCTCTTTTGTTCCTGATAATTAGACTGAGGTAAACATCACATTACAGCCACAGCAAAGGGAAGCGTCCTGATTTGAACCTGAACAAGTCATTATTCTGTCTCTTCTTCATTTTAGAAAACACCTATCCACCTCAGCGTACAACATCACGTTTGACACCACATTCATGCTTGGCATATAATTTAACACAGAAGATAAATGCACAGTAAATGTTACCTCTAATGTAGAGACACCTTGAGATAGGAAACAAAATTGGGTAGTTTTGTCAGCCTCAGGGAACAACAGACTGCACTCTGATAACAATGTCACAGGCAGGATGACAAAGACCAAGCAGCAAAGAGTCAACTCAGGTCACTCGGACCTCTAAGCAGAACACTGACCTAACAATTAGACTGTCCTTTTTTAAGAGAGCCTGTCTAAAATGAAACAATCCCAGGTTAATGCAAAATTGGAAAGCAAAGTTAAATTTGATGTTAGTCACACAAAAATGTTGATTTTTATGGTTTAAAAGCCTATATTATCTGTTGTGTTTGACCAGTCTATTTGTTTTTTTTTTCTGTTAATAACTCAGATGTTGGTGAGATTTTATAAAACGACTCTTTCTTGTTCATTGTTTAGTGTACGAATTATCAAAAACGTTCTCTTACTTTATCAGATAAAAAAGACAGACGGGCTTTTAAAGGAATGGCTGTGGGAAACTCTGGAGACTTTGGGAACTGAAGAGCTGAA
>NW_005188694.1:2183-9991 GCF_000239375.1 Pundamilia nyererei
ATAATGAAAATGAATCCATTATTGGTTTTCAACAGGACAACCATTTCCCCAAATTCTGCTGCAGGATCAACCAGCTAATGCCACAGGTATGTGTTCATTATGGTACTAAATCATACTACGCAAAGACTGATAATATAACTGTAATATATGTAATAAAAAAGGGGGGAGACGAAATAGCTGATTTAATCTAAACCTTTCTCACCTTTCCACAATTCACTAACTTGCTTCTGTGTGAAAAAGTGAGTCTGCCCATATCTAACCACAAACAGTTTTCAACTCCAGTCAAACAAATCTTTAGTTAATCTGCTATATGAGTTGAACAATTTCTCAGTTTCCCAGACTTCCAAAGTAGATTATCTGTGACTGACTAGCAACAATGCTAGCAGATTTTGTCCACTAGAGTTTAATGATGGAAACCCAACATAAATTAGGGAGAACCAAACTTCTATTTTACCTTAATTCCAGTTTATGTTAAAAAACACACACACAAACACCTTTTTTATAACTTTATGACACACTTTTGCTTCAAAAGCTTCTTTTGCCTTAACCTTCACATTGTCCATGTCTAGCAGGGTGGGTTAGAGTTTTGGGGGTGATTCAGTGTTTTAAAGTGAGCAGTGGCCGCACACTATTTAGTTTTGGAATAGAAGTGAGAGAGAGGCAGTGTATAGCCATTGATATAACCATGGCATAGTAGAACAGGGAACAGCTGGGAGACACAGCTGAGGGCAATTACACACGTGACAAAACTGGGAGGACACAGAGACAGATTGGAGGGTGAGTGAGAGAGAAGGAGAGAGAGAGAGAGCACAGAGGGGCACGAGAGGGGCACGAGAGGAAGCACAGACATGACGGGATGAGGAAAACATGGAACGTAAGGAGTGGACACAAGGCACAAGAACTCGCATAACAGTATAAACTTAAACACACAGAGGAAGGCACAGGGGTCAGCTATACAGAGGGAAATGATTAAACCATCAGGGAACTAAACCGGGGCCACAAGAAACTACTAGACCCTGTAGAAATAAACTATAGACTAACAAAGAGAACTTGATACATAATTCACAACACAAAATGATATAAATCACAGGAACTCAAAATGCTAGGTCAGAAAACCCAGAACCCTGACAAATTCACTGAATTCAACCTTCATATCAACTGAATACAGTCTAGTGTAAAGAAAGTATAAAGAGTAAACTGCCAAGATAGTTTGTGAAGTATTAGCTTGTTTCTATCGGTTGTGTAAATCCACAAAGAGCAGTAAACTTCAGATCAGCACCAGCAGGTCAGCTGATCAAAACCTGCAGACAAAGAAATTCTACTTGAGCTTTCAATAGAAATGATAATAGTATCAATCATAGGGTCACCCTCACCTGCCAAATCTCACTATTCTCTGACTGTACTTTTTTTTTTTTTTTTTTTGGTTTACTAATATTATTTCAGTAATTTTGCCACCTCTAGCCATTAAGGAGAGGCCCTGAACAGAGCAGCAGTCCCATCTATTAATAATGACTAAGTGATGTCTCAGATATCTGCCTAAAATGTCTCCTGACATCTTCTAAGTGAGGGGTCTTGAGAAAGTTCAACTTAGAAGAGAGCCAAGGGCAGACTTAGGACACACTGAAGATTTTTCTCTCAGCTGGCTTGAGAATCCTTTGGTAACCTCTAGAAGATTAAGGATACAGTGGAGGATAAGGGAGAGGTCTAGAAGGCTCAGACAGCCTGGATCTGGATAAGTTTTAGGAAGATGGGTAGAATTGGTAATATTGTACTGATATCCTACACTGTAAATGTAGAACTGATCACACACCTCCATGATAATGTTTTCATTGTTCACTAACTCTTACATCTTTCCATTTTTTTCTTTCTGTATTTAAGATGCTTTTGTTCAGTGTCATTGCAAAATTAAGTCCAAACTAAAGAAGAAATTCCAGTGTTTGTTTGAGGGGATCGCTAAAGCAGGAAACCCAACATTTCTTAATCAGATCTACACAGAGCTCTACATTACAGAACAAAAGACTACAAAGGTTAATGATGAACATGAAGTCAGACAGATTGAAACAGCATCCCAGAAAATGCACAGATCAGAAACAACAATAAGATTAGAAGATATCTTCAAAGGCTCCACTGGAAGAGATGAACCAATCAGAACAGTGCTGACAAAGGGAGTGGCTGGCATTGGGAAAACTGTCTTAACACAAAAATTCACTCTGGACTGGGCTGAAGACAAAACCAACCAGAACATTGAATTCACATTTCCATTCACTTTCAAAGAACTCAATGTGTTGAAGGAGAAAAAGTTCAGCTTGGTAGAACTTGTGCATTGTTTCTTTACTGAAACCAAAAAAGCAGGAATCTGCAGCTTTGAAGACTTCCAGGTTGTGTTCATCTTAGACGGTCTTGATGAGTGTCGGCTTCCTTTGGACTTCCACAACACTGAGATCTTTACTGACGTTACAGAGTCGACCTCAGTGGATGTGCTGCTGACAAACCTCATCAGGGGACATCTGTTTCCCTCTGCTCGCCTCTGGATAACCACAAGACCTGCAGCAGCCAATCAAATCCCTCCTGAATGTGTTAGTATGGTGACAGAGGTCAGAGGGTTCACTGACCAACAGAAAGAGGAGTACTTTAAGAAGAGATTCAGAGATGAGGAGCAGGCCAGCAGGATCATCTCCCACATCAAGACATCACGAAGCCTCCACATCATGTGCCACATCCCAGTCTTCTGCTGGATCACTGCTACAGTTCTGGAGGATGTGCTGAAAACCAGAGATGAGGAAGAGCTGCCCAAGACCCTGACTGAGATGTACATCCACTTCCTAGTGGTTCAGGCCAAAGTGAAGAAGGTCAAGTATGATGGAGGAGTTGAGACAGATCCACACTGGAGTCCAGAGAGCAGGAAGATGATTGAGTCTCTGGGAAAACTGGCTTTTGATCATCTGCAGAAAGGAAACCTGATCTTCTATGAATCAGACCTGACAGAGTGTGGCATCGATATCACAGCAGCATCAGTGTACTCAGGAGTGTTCACACAGATCTTTAAAGAGGAGAGAGGACTGTACCAGGACAGGGTGTACTGCTTCATCCATCTGAGTGTTCAGGAGTTTCTGGCTGCTCTTCATGTCCATCTGACCTTCATCAACTCTGGAGTCAATCTGCTGGTAAAAAAACAAACCTCATCTACAATCTTCTACCAATGTGCTGTGGACAAGGCCTTACAGAGTCCAAACGGACACCTGGACTTATTTCTCCGCTTTCTGCTGGGTCTTTCACTGGTAACCAATCAGATTCTACTCAGAGGCCTTGTGACTGATTCAGAAAGTATCTCAAAAGCAAGTAAACAGACAGTCCAGTACATTGAGAACAAGCTCTGTGAGAATCTGCCTACAGAGAAAATTATCAATCTCTTTCATTGTCTGAATGAACTGAATGATTGTTCTCTAGCAGAGACAATCCAGTTGATCCTGAGTTTAGGGCGTCTCTACGCATACGAACTGGCTCCTGACGAGTGGTCAGCCGTAGTCTTCATCTTATTGTCATCAGAAAAGGATCTGGATGTGTTTGAGCTGAAGAAATATCAGGTTTCAGAAAGGGCTCTTCTGAGGCTGCTACCAGTCATCAAAGACTCCAAGAAAGCTGTGTAAGTACAAAGATATTCATTGAGATACTCAGCTTACTAGAAGAGCTAATCATTGCTTTGTTATTTGATTGATTGATTGACTGATTATTTTCCCTGTAGACTAAGTGGCTGTAACCTTTCACTGAGAAGCTGTGAAGCTCTGTCCTCAGTTTTAAACTGTGACTCATCTCATCTGAGGAAGCTGGATCTGAGTAACAACAATGTGCAAGATTCTGGTGTGAAGATACTGTCTGCTGGATTGAAGAGTTCATACTGCAGACTGGATTCACTCAGGTCAGAACAGAGTTAAAAGGCATGAGAACTCTAAATACTTGATAAACTAATTAATAATAATAATGATAATAATAAGGTTGCAAGCACAGATGATAGGGCCCTTGTGTATGTCCAGGCAAGCTGTAGTTACTTTTGTACATCTTGGTTGGAGCCTTTAATGTAAATTCGATCTACATGAGATGACACTATGTGTCATCTAATATCGCAGCATAGATATCTCAATGCTTGGATTCTCATGAAGCATGTGATGTTTAGGGCAGATCGAACTATACTTATATTTTATTTGCCCGAAAAATGCTGTTTCACAAAAACACAACTTTACATCACCAATATCTTTGGATTGAACTCACAAAAGATGCAGCCAGACTTGCACCTTAAAATCAAAATACAGTGGGATGCAAAAGTTTGGGCAACCTTGTTAATAGTCATTATTTTCCTGTATAAATCGTTGTTTGTTACAATAAAAAACGTCAGTTATATATATCATATAGGAGACACACACAGTGATATTTGAGAAGTGAAATGAAGTTTATTGGATTTACAGAAAGTGTGCAATAATTGTTTAAACAAAATCAGGCAGGTGCATAAATTTGGGCACTGTTGTCATTTTATTGATTCCAAAACCTTTAGAACTAATTATTGGAACTCAAATTGGCTTGGTAAGCTCAGTGACCCCTGACCTCCTACATACATGTTGAATCCAATAATGAGACAGAATATTTAAGGGGGTCAATTGTAAGTTTCCCTCCTCTTTTAATTTTCTCTGAAGAGTAGCAACATGGGGTCTCAAAACAACTCTCAAATGACCTGAAGACAAAGATTGTTCACCATCATGGTTTAGGGGAAGGATACAGAAAGCTGTCTCAGAGATGTAAGCTGTTTCCACAGTTAGGAACATATTGAGAAAATGGAAGACCACAGATTCAGTTCAAGTTAAGGCTTGAAGTGGCAGACCAAGAAAAATCTTGGATAGACAGAAGCGACGAATGGTGAGAACAGTCAGAGTCAACCAACAGTATGCGAGAGTGATGCAGAGGAAGTCTTTGCTCCGCCCACAGCACAAACAGAGCCGCTTGAGGTTTGCTAAAGCACATTTGGACAAGCCAGCTTTATTCTGGAATAAGGTGCTGTGGACTGATGAAACTAAAATTGAGTTATTTGGGCATAACAAGGGGAGTTATGCATGGAGGACAAAGAACACAGCATTCCAAGAAAAACACCTGCTACCTACAGTAAAATATGGTGGTGGTTCCATCATGCTGTGGGGCTGTGTGGGCAGGGCAGGGACTGTGAATCTTGTCAAAGTTGAGGGACACATGGATTCCACTCAGTATTAGCAGATTCTGGAGACCAATGTCCAGGAATCAGTGACAAAGCTGAAGCTGCGCCGGGACTGGATCTTTCAACAAGACAATGACCTGAAACACTGCTCAAAATCCACTAAGGCATTCATGCAGAGGAACAAGTACAACGTTCTGGAATGGCCATCTCAGTCCCCAGACCTGAATATTACTGAAGATCTGTGGTAAAGAGAGCTGTCCATGCTCGGAAGCCATCAAACCTGAATGAATTAGAGATGTTTTGTAACGAGGAATGGTCCAAAATACCTTCAACCCCAATCCAGGCTCTCATTGGAACCTACCGGAAGCATTTAGAGGCTGTAATTTCTGCAAAAGGAGGATCTACTAAATATTAATTTCATTTCTTCTTTTCTGGTGCCCAAATTTATTCACCTGCCTGATTTTGTTTAAACAATTATTGCACACTGTCTGTAAATCCAATAAACGTCATTTCATTTCTCAAATATCACTGTGTGTGTCTCTTATATGATATATTTAAATGACATTTTTTTTATTGCAACAACCAACGATTTATACAGGAAAATAATGACTATTAAAAAGGTTGCCCAAAGTTTTGCATCCCACTGTAGCTGATTTGTTATTGGGTTTTTTAGTATGACTTTTTTGCACATTTCAGCACATTACACGAGGGAGCTAAATTTCAGATAGACAGATTAAATGTAGCACCAGGGCCTAAACTTCGACAGAGGAGTTGTTAATAATGTTATATCCTCAATTTGTAGGACTCTTGTGCATGAAAGAAACCAGAAAGATCTTCATTTAGCCTGGAATAAGCTTGCTCCTTTGCATGTCATTAGAAAACTCCTCTGTAAAGGTAGGACATCTTAGTCTTCACTGATTGAAGAAATTATGAACAATGCTAGGAAAATGTAGGACTGCTTTCATACATTTGTACAATCTTTCTAAAATTAAAAACATCCTGGCTTACAGTGATGCTGAAAAAGTAGTTCATATATTTAATACTTCTGGAGTGGAGTGTTGTCATTTATTACATTAAAAGCTCAGTGAAACACCTTCAATTGATCCAGAATGCTGGAGAGTGTATATGTAGAATTTGTGGAACCAGTTCCCAGTTTGGATTTGTGAGGACTCTCTCTCTGCTTTAACAACTGGGTTTAAAAACCTTCCTTGTTCATAAAGTCAGGGTTGGATAAGGTCACCCTGAATTCTCCTGTAGTATTTTTCTATTAATGATTTCTATTATATACAGCCTAGATTTGTATAGCATGTTACACCCAGAGGAATTTGTGGTGACTTGCAGGATTTACACTATGGATAGCAAATGTTTAGCCGATGAAATCAAATGTTTTCGATGCATTTCCCACAGCTGCACACTTAGGAAATTCCCACCCTCTGGTCCCTGAAAGATTTATTTTATTATTTAACTTAGCTGCAACTGTTACCAATCTGTTTCTAATTTCTTATGTTTCTAACTCTTGCTGGTTGATAGAGGCACTTTATTTACATTTCAAATGAAATGTTTTTCGTGTTTATTATTTTCTGTCCAGGCTCTGTGACTGCAAACTCTCACAGAGAAGCTGTGACGTTCTGTCCTCAGTTCTCATCTCACAGACTTGTAGCCTGAGGGAGCTTGACCTGAATCACAATGATCTGCAAGATTCAGGAGTGAAGATGCTATCTGCTGCGCTGAAGAGGACACAGTGCAAACTGGAAATGCTCAGGTCAACAAGTGATAACTGGTAACAAATAAAGTAGATGGCCGCGCCTCCCTGAGCCTGGTTCTGCCGAAGGTTTCTTCCTGTTAAAATGGAGTTTTTCCTTCCCACTGTCGCCAAAGTACTTGCTCATAGGGAGTCATATGATTGTTGGGCTTTTCTACTGTATCTATTATTGTACGATCTACTGTACAATATAAAGTGCCTTGAGGTGACTTTTGTTGTGATCTGTCACTATATAAATAAAAATTTAATTGAATAACAAGGGGAGTTTAAAAGTAGCTTCTACAGTATTTTAGGAATTATTTCTCAATAGAAACTTTTTTTTATATTTGGACTGTATTCATTCAAACACTGGATACAATAGTGGGTTGACTTTAAAACAAAAAATCGAACCCTTTCTAAGTTATTTTTCTTTTTACTATACAATGAGCTTCTGTTTTCTGCTGTGTTTTGTGTCTGCAGGCTGTCAGGATGTATGATTACAAGTGAAGGCTGTGTGTTGCTGGCCTCAGCTCTGAGCTCCAACTCCTCTTATCTGAAAGAGCTGGATCTGAGCTACAATCATCCAGGAGACTCTGGAGTGAAGCTGCTGTCAGCTAGACTGAATGATCCACACTGGAGAATGGACACGCTCAGGTATGGAGAGCCCTACTACTAGCTTGAGACCAAGTACAAGAACTAGTCTTTTGTTATATATAATTTCATAATTAGAGACCACATTCACAAGACTTCATTTTCAAAGAACCATGTATATAAAATTCCTATATGTATATATGTGTATATGTGTATATGTATATGTACTGTATGTATGTATGTATGTATATGTGTGTGTGTGTGTGTGTGTGTGTGTGT
>NW_005188694.1:12448-13464 GCF_000239375.1 Pundamilia nyererei
TGTGTAAAGTGCTTTGGGGTCCTTAGGGACTAGTAGAGCGCTATACAAATACAGACCATTTACCATATGCATATGTATACATATATATACACATAGACAAGAGCTTGAGAAGATGTGGAGGGTGAAGGTAACAGTGGTAATCGGCACACTAGGTGCGGTGACTCACCAGCAGATCCCAGTATCTTGCCTAAGGATATTTGGCATGCAAACTAGGGGAGCCAGGGATCGAATCACCAACCTGCCGATCAGCAGCTGACCTGCTCCAGCTCCTGAGCTTGGGTAGAGGACCCAAGCTTGAAGGATAGACTGCCCACAGGGGCGAGAGGGGATTTTTTTTTATTTTAAATAATTGCTTGAGCTAACCCCCCCTTCTTCTTTTAGGTTGGAGCCTACTGGAGTTCAGTGGTTGAGACCAGGCCTGAGGAAGTGTAAGCCTGTTTCCAATGTGATTCATAAAAGCAAAGAAGCACACATTCAATGAACTCCAAACAGATGAATAACCTTTGCTGTGTTTTTGATATCTCCATTAGATGCATGTGAACTCACGCTGGACTCAAACACGGCAAACAGAAAACTCAAGCTCACTGGCAACAGCAGGAAGGTGGTATATGAGGGCTATCAGTCATATCCTGACCATCCGGAGAGGTTTGACAGGTGTCCTCAAATGCTGTGTAGAAATAGCCTGACAGGTCGCTGTTACTGGGAGCTTGAATGGAAAGGAGATGTTCAGTTAGCTGTGAGTTACAGAGGAATCAGAAGAAGAGGAGACGAGCTTGATTGCAGGTTTGGGGAGAATGATCAGTCCTGGAGTCTCTTCTGCTTTGATAATTGTTTCTCTGTCTGGCACAACAACAGACATGCTCTCCTCCCATTTTTGTCTCCCACTGTGTCCTCCTCTGTCTCTAACAGAGTAGGAGTGTTTGTGGACTGTCCTGCTGGCACTCTGTCCTTCTACAGAGTCTCCTCTGACACTCTGATCCACCTCCACACCTTCAACACCACATTCACTGAACCTC
>NW_005188695.1:0-983 GCF_000239375.1 Pundamilia nyererei
ATTATTCTAAGAATATCTATTGACCTCAAAAAAGAAAGGGATCCTTAACAATTGCACATTTATTTATCGACATATCTTAAAGTCTGTTGATCT
The DNA here is from genome assembly GCF_000239375.1 of Pundamilia nyererei. Taxonomy (NCBI): domain Eukaryota; kingdom Metazoa; phylum Chordata; class Actinopteri; order Cichliformes; family Cichlidae; genus Pundamilia; species Pundamilia nyererei. The sequence goes on from NW_005188695.1 coordinate 94, forward strand.
TATCTTCTTCCATGTCCAATTTACAACTTCCTCTTGTCCTTTTCCACCCGAAGTAGCATCTGTTCTTGTAAAGGATGAACCAATAGTTTTTAAGCTCATAGCCATGGTCATAACCGTCTGCCTATCTTGGTAATGTTATCTCGTATAAATGTCCAATTCCTCAAGATCCTTAACCGTTTTAACCTTGGGTTCTTCTGGTGTTCCATTAAGTTTAATCATCACTTTACAGTTCCTGGTCCAGGTTGCTTGAATCTTTTTCTCCTTCCGTAATATGCGAGCTTGTCTAGCAATATCTGCATTTCTTTTTGTAAGACGTTCATTCAAATATACTCCGCTTCTTCTCAAAAGGCTGGACCGCCTCAGCAAGTCAACTTTGTGTTTACAGTTTTCAAATCTCACTACAATTGCTGGAGGAGCATTAGTGTGCCTTCTAGGAATGGTATAGCATGCAGATATATTATTCTATGCAGGGGAAGTTTTTTTATTCGAAAAGAATTCCACAACCTGCCGTTCCAACGACTGTAGCTCCTCCGTCGGGGGCTCGTCTTCTCCTCTTCTTGCATCGGTCCCAGACTTGGTGACTCTCGCATAACTCCTGTGTTTAGTTTCCAGACCCGTAATAATCACTTACCGTCCACCTTCCTTTCCAAAAACGGGATTGTCTTGTCTTTCTCCTTATTAATCAGGTTTTTTAGTTCTTTGATTTGGTCGATCATCAACATTAGTATTCCTCGTTGCTTACTTTTTCAATTTCAGACGTCAGCGAGTTAAGTGAATGCTTAATCTCCTCCAAATCTTCTTCCACTTTCTTCATCTTTGCCATTTCGTCACTTATAAATGTCAGTCTTAGTTTATTTATTTGCCCAAACAAGGTCTATAAGCACTTTGGC
>NW_005188695.1:2688-13462 GCF_000239375.1 Pundamilia nyererei
GACTCTTGCTGCAGCATTTTGGATTAGCTGAAGGCTTCTCAGCGAGTTTTTAGGACATCTTGATAATAATGAATTACAGCAGTCCAGTCCAGTCTTAAATTAAGTCCAATTTTAGACCTAATTTAAGAAAAATGAAACCACAAAGGCAACTTCATAACTAATTTTATTGTAAGACACAGTCATTGTGCAATGTAAATAGAAATTGGCCTATACAATGTATCCACAAGTAATTGTTATGATGTATTATGTTTATATCATACAGTCATAGGTTTGCTTACTATTTATTTACTACAAATAAGTCAGTTTTATAAGAATCCACACTGCACTGAACAAAGTATGCACAGAAGAATTTATGACTGTATCACTCATTGTATCATATTCATCACTGTCCAAATATATTTATAGATCACAGTGTAAAAAAATGATGTAGGGTTTGTGGAGACGGTTCAAAGTTCAAACTCCCAGACCAGCTGGGGAATTTCTAGACAAGATGCAGAAAAGATGACTTACCACTACTCCCTGTGAGGCTGCATCCCGCTCACAAATATACAAATTAAATACATTCTTTGTTGAACATACTGCAAAGAAACTATATAATACAGTATATTACATTCAATATTTTCCCAAAATTATTTTATGTGACAGAGAAAACACACAAGGACAAAACAAAACCCCCCAAACAAACAGCAAAACACAAAATGAACTATAACGTATCACTCTTGAAAACTGGAGGACATTTTTATTACAATACAATACGAAACATGAACATTTCCCCTAAAGAGCACTGAACCTGGCATTTGCAATTGACAAAAGAATGAATGCAACTTGTGGTCATCGTGATACCAAAGTTTTGGGTGGCACATTATTATCAACAAAATGGCAAATTTTACAGTAAGAAATGTATCAAACACGTATTTATAAAACTATATGACAATGTTATTACAGCATTTGCATTACAGTCAGCTGCCACAATATACTCAGTAAATTTTGCAGGAAACCACTGGCTACAGTAAACATGTAATAGCTATAACTAAACACACAAACATTCATACATTACCCATGAAACAATAAAGCTTCTTGTAGACAATGAATAAACAATAGCAAATTGTATTATTTATTAAATAGAATGCTTTGAAATGACTGGAATTGACATTTTCAGAATGCATTATTGTCAGTCAACAAAAATACTTGATTACAATTTGCAACACTAAAGGAAACTTGCGCAGATATCTCTAGCTAGTTTTAAATTCTGCGTAAGGGGAGCTGTGCCGTTATTTTAAGAAGAGCTTTAAGCATGCCAGTCTGCCGTAGCTACAGGAAAGAAAATGATTAGCAGCCAATCTAGAGATATATATAATGGCTCCTAGACGCAAAGAAAATTTTTGTTGCTGCACTTGGACCGCCCTTGAGCAATCATCTTTAGCAGGAAATATGCACAAGTTCAAATCACAGATCTATTGCAAGTTTTAAGTTGCACACTTGAAAATGCATGCTCACAGGCCAACACCACAGCAATGTTAACGCCTAACGTTAGGCTTTATTTAGGCACAGTGGTGCTTTTTGTCTTAAATGCATCATGTCAACATGCTAACTTGCTAACAATATGATGTGCGATGTTTGATTAAGAAAAAAAAAGGCAATTTGGCAGTAGTGCTGGAGAATCACAATATTAGTATTCTCAGCCTCAGTGCCAGTGTCCACATCACAGCTTCACAGAATTGTGCTCCCACACCTCACACTTAGGCTGTCTCCCTGGCAAATCATGTCTTCCAGAAATAGTCATAAGAGTTAACACAGAATGTGCTAGAGACAATAGAGATTATTGCTTTTGATTTTGAATTTTTATTGTTGTAAAATACCTTTTTAAGAGGGACAGACACCTTCAGCTACTTTACAGCACGTGTCATTTTGATTTCACACATGAAACAAGCAGCAGTAGAACATTTCTCAATCTGCACAATTGATTTAGAAAAGATTTTACACTTGATGCTATTTCTGATGAAACCCTAGGAGCACACAGGCTTATAGCCTCCCTGTGGAACTGCTGTGATGTACTAACAAAAAATAAGAGGTTGAGCTAGAGTTTCAGAGGTAAAGATGTAGAGTCTTTAATTTTAGATGGACGGGGCTAGAAATGAGTACATTGAAGGGACGGGTCAAGCTAAGAGTTTTGGAGACCAAGATAGAGAGGCAAGGCAGAGTAGAAATAGTGAATATGTTGAACAGTATGAAGTATGAAGCTACTAGGGAGGAACAAAAGAGGAAGTCCACTCCACAGAGGAGTTTCATGGATGTACTGGATGAGGAAGGATGAGGTTGGTGTGACAGAGGACAGTGTAATAGGAGGCAGATGATTCACTGTTTAAATAAATATGCAGTTTTTGTCTAAAGGAAAGTGCAAATAATTATTTTAGGTCTGTAGCTCCATTTGTTCCTGTTCATTGTGAGCTATCTTGTAAATACTTCCAGATGCAGCCTTGGTGGGATTGCAGCCACGTTTTCTACAATGGGATTAGCATGAAGGCTCTGCTTTGCCTTAAAGGAATTATCCATAGTTAACAACATACAGTTATGCTCCACAAGGTTTCCAGGGGTACAAGGAAGCATAAAAAACTAAACAAACTGAACAAGTACTCCAATAAGTAGCTTATTGTTGTCGCATTTCTCTACCTTGAGCCACTGTGAGCTAAGATTCCTAATCAGCAGCATATTTCTTCTAGAAGCAAGTGTTGTGCCATCCTGGCAGCCATCCTGAAAAGTCCAGGACTTAGTGGGGGCAGTTATTTTGGAACATGTGAATTCAGTTTGTGATGTCAGTGAAACCTTTTCTGTTTATTTACGTTTAGGGTGGACACCAGTATTGTCCTCTGAACACATCAATGGCTGTACATAACCCATTTCTCACTCTGAGTGATGTACCAATAAACTGGAGTCTTGACCAAGAAACATTGGCAGCCTCCAACCCATGATGTAACTGTAATGATATAAATACAAATAACCCCAAACAAAACCAAGCAGTCCAGGGTTTTATTTTGCTTGTAGATTTAAAATGGCATAACTGCAGCACAGATACGTGCTTCTTTATATCAGAAAGTAGAAGTTTAGTGAGTTGTTTTTGTCTCTATTTCATCTTATTTTGACCTGATCAATCTCATTTCCAGCTTTCTGACTGTTACAAGCTTAACTTGTTAATGCAAACCTGAAAGGTTTGCTTCAAGCAAGCAAGCAATTTATTTATATAGCACTTTCAGACAACTCCCAGCTGAAAACAAAGTGTCGTACACCTAACATGAAAAACGAAAAGCACATTAAAATAAATTAAATTAAAACAATAAAATCAGCACCTTAGATCGAATTAAAGCAGTAAAACCAGGGTCAAACTGTGTCAAAAGCCAATAAATAAAAATATAGGCAACTCTTCAGTTCATACAATAACAAATACCAAATCTCTCAGAGACTAAGTGTAAAATCACAATCACTGTGGTATAAGTGAGGGCATGTACAGAATGAAATTGGGGATTTCTCTTTATTTTGATGGCACATCCCAGGGAAAAAGACACTGGGACACATAATAATGAGGAGCTGACTAAACCTAAGAACAGTGTGTGAGTGTGACAGACTCATGGGGACCCAGCTAGTTTTATATATATCATACACGTTACGTGTATGATATATATTCATACACATGAATTTGATAGTCCCCATACGTGTAACATGTATGGGGACTATCAAATTCACATTACATCACAAACCACTCATCGCTGCATGAGTGGCCTACTTGAGCCAAGAAAATAACAAAAGGACTGCAACACTCAGTGAATATGCTTGGAATACTCATCTCCTGTTTCATCTGAGCAAAACAAGGATGCAGGTTTATTTTCATCTCATTTATTTGCAGTCCAACAGATTCTCATCACAAGAGATGGCTCAAAGGTGGATGCAACTCTGAAAAAACTTGTGGAGTATGCAGTATCTTTCTTAGTTGTCACTGGCACCTTAGACCTGAAGGGAAAAGGTATCGAGACACATAATAACAATGACCTAGCTACACTTTAGAAATGTGTGGCATGCCAATGGGTCTTAACCAAGATAAATCTTGAACGAGGCAGATAGTAAGCAATGTAATAAATGTGACCAACTGCAATTCTAAGCGCAGCAGCATCAAGCAGTGTGGACATAATGTGACAGACATATACTGTACTATACTGTATGTATAGTTCCTTATCTTTTCACCCCCCCAATAAAAAAAATAATTTGCTTTAGGGAAAGAAAAGTGCTATAAGCTTTTATTACTCCAAGGACACGATCAGGATAACTAATGTGTTAAAATATATCTCTGTTCTTTCCAGATTTCTGGAAGCTAAAGTTTGTAAATAGTTTTTAATAAAAGTTTTAATAATTTCCAGCTGGGCATATTTTTTTTTGAATGGCAGAGAGCTGTTGTAGCCATAGAGATGACAAATAAGTGTATACAGGTAAGCTGGTGACAGTTATTTGTTTATAAATGTCAATTAGTGTACCAATGGAAATGAGATATAGCAAGCCTTTTATTCTAATAGTCGTGCAATACTGTTTTTTTGTCTTAACAGTCTCTTTTGTTGTGGAGTTCCTGACAATAAAAATCACTGCTGAGCAACTGTGAGGAAAGTAAAATAGTAAGTAAAGTTTTTTTTCTGCCAAATGCGCACTGTTTCAGTAGATACTCACCTACATATTTAAAAAAAAGCCATCCTAGTCAAACAATTGGATCTCAATGGCCCTGAGCGGCTGAAATCCCAAGCCCATTCTTTTCCTTAATGTCATCCTGTGCATTTCCTGATTCTCTCAACTACCCTTGTTTGGGATGTTACGAATATGTCACATAATTTAATTAAATTAAATAAGAAAAATAAAGTCAAATTCAAATGGGTGGCGGTAGCTCAGTGGGTAGAGCAGGTCGCCTATTGATTGGAAGGTTGGTGGTTCAATCCCTGGCTCCTCCAGTCTGCATGCCAAGTATCAATTGCCCAAGTTGCTCTCCAATGCATCTGTCGGAGTGTGAATGTAGTTAGAAAGCACTCAGTTTAGAGAAAGTGCTTGTAGATTGGTTGAATGTGTCATGTTGTATAGAGTGCTTTGAGTACTCTGGGAGAGTAGAAAAGTGCTATATAAGAATCAGTCAAATACTATTATCTAAGATTTATGTCTGTCTAACTGTACCAATCACCCCCTTGTTTTTCCAGCCTCTGCCACTAGGTCATAATTATGAGGCCCTTCATTGCCCTATCTATTAATATCCTAAATGTTTATACTCTTTTTAATCCTATGGAATATTCAATGTGTCTCACCCATTGAATAGAGCTTCAGTCAAGTCATTGATGGGAATCATTCAGTTTGCATATTAATCCATTGTTATTATCATTATTAGCTTTTTGTCACTGATAACAGATTCGGTTCTCCAGATTTTACTTGCCTGGCTTTAACAGGATTCATAGGGAGCATGTTTTCTTAATTTAAGAAATTATTTTATGAAGTATGTCCCCCTATCTGCTGTGATGGCTGTTACCGTTGCCGGTCATGCACACATGCACTGTTACATTTTGAGGGAAAAAGACAAAAAAAAAAAAAAAATACCAGAACTAATCCTTTTAAACTGCAAAGAATGTAGGCACTAACAAGTGACTAAACTGAGGGTAAATATGAACTGCTGAGATGAACGAACTTAAATGAAATTGAGTTTACTGAGGTGAGGTTTTGTTGACAATACAAACATGTACATGTACCTCTACCATTAGACAGTTACATAAGTTAATTTGTTTGTGTGCCTGTGTGAATGTGTGTATGTGGTGGTGTTTCAGTCTTAGAACATACTGACAGCACTGTATGTTGTGTTTCCTGCTTTCTGCTTGATGCTTTAATGTCATTGTACCCCTCATTAGTATTTTCCACAGGCGTGAGCTTGGGCTTTGTGCCATTTGCTTCAAATTCCTGCCCCACGCTGACACTATGGCTGTTTTCCTGCAGGGGCCACATTTCCTGCCAAGTGAGCGATGGATGATGAGCTGGGTGTCTGCTAAGGAGGGGCCTCCTCTGTCTGTAGTTAGCCCACACCTGCACAATAGTCTCTTTGAAAGGCCGTGTTGTTAGTGTGTAAAGGATGGGGTTAAGTGCGCTGTTGATGGGGAGAATAAATATGACCACCCAGGAGCTGATGGTACCTGTCAGAGAACAGAGAAAGAAATACAATTACAGTGTTAATTACTTAGTCTGTCTAGATTGTTACATTTAACAACTACTGACATCACAAATTAAAAATGATATACAAATAGTATCCTTAACCCCAAAATAAATTGTCATCATGCATAATCTAATGCATAATGGTATTCTTATGCAGTAGTAAAACTTATGGGAAACACTTTAAGAAAACACAGAATGAATCCATATTGGGAGCACTTTGCTCCGTTTGACCTTAAAAGGCAGGACTTTACAACCTGATGCTTTGCAAGAGAATGTATCTGTAGCCAGCTCTGATTCACTGTAATCAATTTCAAAAATCATCTAAAACACATCACGTTGCATTTAAATGTATTCTTAAACCACTTCTCCCCCCAAAAAACCAGATACTTCATCACACACAAATCAGCAACACATTATCACTTTCTTTTGCCAAAGACGTGTGATTACAAACTGCTAATGACCTGGTCAATGATGATGTCACTAAAAAAAAAATCAAATGAATAATGAATAATAAAATGAAGCCTGTCATGAATAATCTTAAAGCAAAAATCAGTAAAACAGTAGGATATAAAAAAAAAAGTCATTAAAAATAATAAAATCTATACACAGGTAATCAGTCACATCCATCATCGTATCCATGTGGTATTAGTTAAAAGTCTAGCAGCTACATTCTGCTGAACCCTTATAAAGACCTGCCTGCATTCATCAAATCATCTGCTTCTTTTAGTGAGTTGCAGCAGACACAGCTGAGCTAAGAGGCCAAAAATGTTGTAGAGGCAAACTGTGAGGCTAATTAGGTAGCATTTTACTCAAAATGCTCTTTTTCATCAAAGTGTTTGTTTAAATGCTTGTCATTCTTTTACTGTACCGGGAATCTCCACCTGCAGCAGCGAGAGGATCTTGAGGATGAAAATGGGGATCCAGCAGAGGGAGTCAGTAATGACGATAGAGAAGAATCTTTTGGCAATGGTCACCTCTTTTTTGATGTGGTTGCTATATTTAGTGGTCTGAGTGCCTGTTCTCTGGATGTTATAAAACATACTTGCATAGGAGAGGACAATGATGAGGAATGCCACCAGGTTAAGACCTATGGAAAGATTTCATACAAACAAGTTTAAATTTGCAGTACTTGAATGTACATGTATAATAAATCTTTGCATCCAGAGCAAATAAATAAATGCAAAACCCCCCACATATAAAACACACATACTAAATACAGAACCTGTACTTTTACAGTTACCTTTGGAGAAGAAGTAAAAACAAAAAAAAAGCAAGTGAAAACATGAACAAAAATCTTCAAAGCACTGTTTCAAGAACAAATCCTCACCCAGGAAAATAACGACGGAGTAAACGTGAGCCCATAGAGTCTCTGGTTGTTCAGAGTGCAGTGGAAAGCAGACACCATTGGTCCCGTAAAAGTTGCGAAACAGCCCCTTGCAAACTAATGGGAGGAAGGCAATAATAAAACCAAACACCCATATCCCAAGAAGGATGGTGACAGTTCGTCGCCAGCCAGGAGTCAAGTACTGGAAAGGGTAGACTATGCAGATGTATTTCTCCAGCGTTAGATATGTGAGGAGCAGGACAGATACTTCAGTGGACAGCATGGCCAAAGAGCCAATGACCTGACACTGGCTGCTATCCATCCACGCCTGGGCATGCCGGTTGTACTCGCCTCGAAACTTTAGGTCATATGCACCGATCATGAAGAGGTAGATGCCCATCAACCCATCTGCACCTGCGAAGAAAAAGCAGCTGATTTACAAATTACTTATGAGATTTTGGTATAAGATTACATCCTGATATTTCTGGAGTATTTGGCTGAACATATACTGTAGCTATAACGATGTATTTGGGCTGCTTTGCTTCAGAAAATTTAGTTTCATTACTTTAGATTAATTAAGAAATGTGAGCACAATGTCAGTTGGACTTATTTTAACAGCAAATAAACACTGCAGTGCTCTGAAAAAAAAGACAAGTTCAAAAATTGGTCAACATGAAAGGATTGAATCTGTAAGAAGGAGATTAATGATAACATGCTGACAGCAGCCACTCAACCTCGGAAATCCATGCATATTAAGAGGAACCAGGGATACTATAGGCTAACATCAGTCTTTCATGCGGTCTAAACTGTTATGAAAAGGAAATGAATGATATGATCAGTTTGAAATGGTGCAAAAGTATACCCATTAGCATTCTTGCTGAAACTCTTGAGGAAAAGGAGTAGCGGCTGGGCTCGTTTTAACTTAGCATTAAGACTTTGAATAGGGAAAAAAAACTAGCTCTGTTCTGTTCAAGGGAAACAAAACTGACACATTAACTAGAGAACTCAAGGCAAAACTAATGAAAGAGAAACAGAATAATGTATGTTCAGTGTTTTAAACTAGAATGCTGATTTTATGTTCTTCTACTCAAAGAGGAAGGTTCTTCCGAGTTAAATTTTACTTGAGGGGAGAATGATTTATGATATCACAGCTAGTTAGAAGCCAGTTTTGAAGAAATCGACAGGCCCCGGGGACCCACATACTCCCCTGCAACCCTGTTGCGTATTATTAAAGAACATGTAAGGGATACCCATTCATCCATCCATCCTGTTAACCGCAGTTTAGGGTCACAGGCGTGATGGAGCATACAACAGTGCTGCATATTTATAGATTCTGAACAAAAATGAAACAGCTGAGTTTTACACTTGAATTTCAAAACTTTTAAACATCTTATCTAAACCAAGAAATGTTCAAGGAGTTTGAGGATTAACATTTAAATGCAATCTAAATTCTGACATGTAAAATGGGGAAATATTTAATATTGCAGAGTATTCTTGGGTCTCTCAGTCTAATTTGAAAAAAATAGGTCATGTTAGTCATGTTAAAAAAAGGTTCATTTCTTTCAGTTGTATCTTGTCACGATCCGCAGTGGCAGACTGAGTGGAGAGTGTGTGGAGGACTCAGACACAGGCGAAGACACGAAACGGAGTTCAAACGAAAAGCGAGCCTTTATTTTGGCTGATGACATGGCGGTCAAACAAGGCAGAAGCACAGTGACCATGACAGTATCTGTTCCATTAAAAAAACATTCAAATGTAATACAAGTGGATTTGATCTATTCATGAGAAACCTTTTCAAATACAGTAAATGAACTTGCAGACATTGCTCAAGATTTCCAGCAAAACACAACTAAGCACACTGCAAGTATCAGTGAGCAACATTTTAATAGAATGAAACACAGTATCAACTAATGGAGGTGTCCAAAGTCAAATTGATTTTATCCAAAGTAAAGAAGGGCTTTTTCTGTGTGAAATGATGATTAGAGTAAAACCTTTGAAGAGGTTATGACATTTTACATGCACTGGTAAAACTGCTTATTTACATTCAAAGCACGATCAAATGGAATTAGAGTGACCGGACTATAAGAAGATCAATAATAAGGCTCAGTAGACTGAGAGTTGGGGGAAAAAAATGAACACATACAGATTTTGCTATAGAAGAAAAAGCAAGACTCCAATCAGCACAAGTGCATTAGTATTAGTTCCTATAACAGTTGGGGGATATATTAACATTCACCAGCATTTCTCTGATTGGAAAAAGTGTTCTATTTGCAACAGCAACACTTCATTCATCAGAGACATCTTTTGGTTTTCCTGTTTTTAGAAAAGAATTTATACAGCAGCAGAATAATGACCACAATACAAGCTTTCCGAGAGCTACGAAAGAAAAAACATCAACTGTCACTGATTTTGCTCTATAAGCCACCCACCTTCATCCCCATGGAACATTTGTGGGGGCATTTGAAGACTAAGAAAACTTTCTCGATAAAACAAGAAACTTTTTGGGGATGTTGTGAGATGGTATAATATGGGATATGAAGTTTTGTACAAACCTGTAGATTCCAGGGTTCGAAATATTCATGTGATTACAAATGTAAATATAAGCTGCGGAGCCAATATTTTTTATGATAAAAAGTCTAAACAAATACAAACTATAGGTATCATCACTAGACCTACTAGAGTTTCTGAATCAGAATACTTTGTTAATCCCAGAGGAAATTATGTGGTCACAGTTGCTCCAAGACAGTAAGAACAGTAACTAAATAAACTAAAGTAATTACTACAATCTATATTACAATATTATAAAACATAACAAAATACCTCTTATGCAAATAGCTCCAAATTATAAACATCCCAGTATATTACACAAATAAATTAGTTGACACTGAGGTGCCCTTCTTGTTAAGACTTTGACCCCTACTGTACAACATTTTTCTTTATATAAACGTTAGAAAAAGCAACATTTAAAGCCCAAACCTCAAATTTGTGTTGCTTAGTTAAGTTAGTTTTTCAGTGTGGAATTTGATTGTCACCCCTTGCGACAACTGATGAAAAATGCACTTCACAGCCTTCACTCAAGAAGCAGTGGGTCTCTTTGTTAGGTTGCCGTAATGAGCCCATTACAGCTTGCTGCAAGTAAGGTGAGGAGGACAATGCACTCAAAAACTTGTGCGTACCCCCTCGGGCAGAAATTCTTGAGAGCATGTAACTTTCTCTTCAAAACTAACAAACTAA
>NW_005188696.1:0-1876 GCF_000239375.1 Pundamilia nyererei
CTGCTGGATCTTTCCAAAGTTCTCCTTCCTGAGATTCAGTGCTTCCTGGAAAGAATCACCAGGGAATTTTCTCTCCATCAATCGTTTCAGATCTGGAAACTGCTCACGCAGTAGTTCATAAATCTTGTCTCTATCAACATCACTGCTGGTTTCTATCACTGTTTTTACACAGATTCCCTCCTGTCGTGCTAAATCGATAATCTCTGACTCTGATCTGCTTTCACATTTACTTTGAGAATTATTTGATGGGCTTTCTTGCAGCTTTTCATTTTTTATTTTTTTTTTAACTTTTGGAAGGCGTATCTTGAATTGTTTCTGGTGTAGGTTTTTTACCTTTTGTGTGCATACAGTGAGGTGGTCTGGGTTATTATTGTCAGACAGCTTAAAGCTGCCAAGGTCATCAATGAAGCGACCGTCTCTCTTCAGAGCCTCAGCCACAGTTATTCCCTTTTCTCCATAAACACAGAGGTTCTTGAACTGTTTTACATGATTATTTTTAAAAAGTTTCTTTTTTTTAGTGTGTAGCCCACCAACTGTGTCTATATAGAAGACAGAATAGTGCTCTTTTGGATGCACTATTTTGGAATGTTGGACTTTACCTTCAACTTTTTCTGCTCTACGTGATATGATCAGACACTCACCATCATCAATACAAGAACAGGGGAAATGTGTTGCAACACTTGACTTCTTATCCTCTTTACCTAACTGAATGATAATGTTCTCATCTGCATACGTAATGTTCTCATTGCATTCCTCATTTGATTTTATGGCTTCTAGAACTGTGCGAAGCTGATCACACTGAACAGTGTATTCATTACTATCTTGACCAAATTTCACTGTGAATTCATGTGAGTGTTGGACCTAGAGGAAATTAAAGAGATGGTTAGAAACAGAGTGGTGCTTAAAAAGCAAGGCAGAGCAGAATACTCATCTAATGCAACAGGATATACTTACAATGAAATCACTGTCATTTTCCTTCTTCACACATCGTGTAAATACCTGCACAAATGACAGATATTAAGGTGAAATATAAATGAGGTGAAATGTCTCAAAAAGGTCCAGACGCTTTTCTTTCCAAAGCTCCTTAGACTACGATGACCTGGATGACTGATAAGCTACACGGACATCTCAAAAACTTACAAGCATATTTATTACTCAATTAGCTATTTTCACATCGACATAAGACCTCACCTGAGGGGATTTAGGTCCCTCTGGCTGCATGGTTGCTCTGCTGCTGCTGCCACTGGGACTGTCCTGATGAAAAACAAAAGCAAAAAAAGAAAAGCACAGATAAAGTTATTTGGCTGATAGATTCAGAGTATAAATGGGGAAGCTATAACACTGCAGCATTGTTAGCTTTTACTTACCCTTTGCTTAGCAAAAAAGTCCCTAATATCACCTGTGTTCTTTGGTCGTTTGGGAGGTATTTTCTCCTGAAATCATGACCATAAAAGCAGAGTATGTCAAGTGCTTGTTCTTAATGGGGGGAGTAAGTCTCTTTTTTTCTACTCTATTCTTCAAGGAGTGATGAGTTCAGAAAAATAATTCATATCTAAAAATATCCAGAAATGAAAAATGTTGAAAATGCCTGTTGACACATATCATGAGCAAATACTTAGAAAATGTCACAATACAATCAAACTCAGTTGAAGCAATTAACCTTGGATGTCTTGTGGGTTTCTCCAACTTTCTCCAAGCTCAGGCTTGGCTGCTTTTGGAAAATACACTACACAAGTAGCAACAAATTGCCCGCCAAAAGTCAAAGCTATGTCACACTTCTAGTTACTCTTGAGCCATGCCTCTAAACTAATCAATATAGAGCCCTGCCCAGCAGCTTAATATGGTTGCTTAGAAGGACTTACACGAAAATAGGTAC
>NW_005188696.1:2616-4184 GCF_000239375.1 Pundamilia nyererei
GTGGGGGGGGGGTTCTATTGTTTAACAATGTTTCAGGTGGGGCTTTATTTTAAGTTTGACTCATCTAAGGAGCTTGGAAAGAAAAGCGTCTGGACTTCTTTAAGTTGCTTGAAGACGTTTCACCTCTCATCTCAAGCTTTTTCAGTTCTGAGGGTCAAATGGTGGAGAGATTTAAGCCCTGTGGGAGTATCCCACCGAGGGGGACAATGGACCCCCTCATGATCCTCTACCTAAACACATGAGCCAAGGTGTGAAAATGGGTGTAGATCACAATCAGCCAAGGTTTCGGGTGTGTTCATTGTGAAACCTGGCCCCACCCTTTCATGTGATTTCTTGAGGTCAGATGGCCCAGGATGTGAGTGGGTGTTAAGGCGTCTGGGAAGGGATCTCAAAACTGGATTATAGATGGCAGAGAGTTGGTGTTGTAAACCACCGCCTCTGTTCAAAGATGGTTGCTCACAGTGGACATAAATGGCTTCTTTTACACCAACACCAACTGCCTGCCTTGTTTGTAATGCCTTCATATGCATAAGATGGAAAACAATTAATTCTTACAAATGCAGGCCAAGAGTTGTCTGCTGAGAGTAAAAATAGTTTTATTAACCGTTTACTACCCACTGGGTCCCTGGTGACGTATCTAGCCAACTCAGGTGCCAGTGATTCTAAAAATCAAGCATGTAAATTCTGCTAACTCATTTTGCCTTCCAGACACTATTTTTTAAAGACATGCAAATTCTTCAACTTTCTATTAATCATTAACAAAAACAAAAAGAAAAAAAAATATTTAAGTAACTTTTCTTTAAGTTTTCTTAAAAAAACATAACTTTAAGTTATTGTGGTGAATGGTTTTAACAGAGTTGTTCCTCCCACATTTCCAAATCTCACTTCCCCAGCAGTGTAACAATCTTTATTTATTTATAGAGCACATTTATAGAGCACATTTAAGTGTAACAATAAGATACATTTTGATATTAGGACCAACTTGTTATGCCGAATATTGTAGTGATCTATAACGGTCAGCATGTTCAGCAAGTCATAACATACACTGAATAAATGCTAAAACTTGAATAATACACGTGCATTAGTCACTCAGGATGGAAGAACTACGTATTCTAGAAATAAAGAGACAAAATAAAAGACAATAATAAACACAATAATTATGACAGGTTTTTTGTCTGTGTGTGTGTGATTTCTGGCTTTAACATTACGTGTTTTTTTGTCTTTTCTTATTTTTTTAATATGCAGAGATTGTTTAACATATTTTCTAGAATAGGATCCCGTTTACTTGTGAAGTGTCAAAAAAACTACAGCAAAACCATAATAAATGAGATGAATATCAAACAAAACAAAAAAAATCACATATATCCAAATGTGCTTTAAGAAATTATAAAACTTTCAGTTTTTATGAGAGCAAGGAAAAAATCCCATTGTCTTTCCACTATTCAGTATGTATTAAAACATTGTTTAAGACACTGAGGCAGTGTGTATGAAAATCTGATCATTTTAAACTCAAAACTGCCAGAAGATTAAAATTCTACAAGCACCAGTAAAATTGTTATTTGTAAAAA
>NW_005188696.1:4935-13394 GCF_000239375.1 Pundamilia nyererei
ATAAAATAAGAAGTATAAACCAGCAGAATTATTAACCAAAATGTTACATTTTTCTTTATGTATGTAATGCATGTGTTAAGTTGGAGTTTCATTTCACAGACATTTTATTGACTTCCTGGTTGACACTCCAAAGGCACACAGTGAGCAAACAGACTGCTATAGTCCCTCCTCTCAAACCTAAAGGACTGTTTGAAGAGGAGACTTCATCTGAAACTTGTAAACTTGACAGTTTTTTCTTAAAGGTAACAATTCTTAAAAAACAACAACACCAACAAAAAACTATAATAACTGGTTATATCAGATGTAGTTTATCTGACTTCATAAGAGAGCAAATTAGATGACCAACATGGTAACACTAACTCTCTGAGTGAGTTTGTGTCTGGTAGAAAGGCACAACAGCAGCTACACATCTACAGACGATCGTTTTTTACTCACCAAACTACTGCTGCGCTGGAGAGATCCGCTGACTTCTGGAAGGAAGCGGAAAGCAACTGAATGATACTGAGCGGGAGGAACCTGTGACCAAGCAACACAAGAGAGACTTGATCTCATGGTAACCTATTAACCAATCACATGTGAAGAGGTCTTTTGGGGGCGTTTTTACTTTGCATGTTAAACGTTGGGTGAGTGTGGGAATAAACCCACAGTTGAGTTAAATGAATCAAAAGAGTAATTTAAGCTTTGCACATGTCTGTGGCTCTTAGAACCACTGGTCTAGAGTCGTATCTGCGGACAGGGGTGAAGAAAGAGAGGGAGATATTATATGATTTTATAATGTATAACCCTCTGTAAGAGGAATAAATGAATCAGTATGGTGTTTTCCTTCATTTACATGCTGTTTGATTGGCTGCAGTGTCCTGAGAGAGAACCTGGCACTTTGTGGATTACATCTTTCTCTTGGATGTGCTTTAACCCTTTAAAGCCTAGAGCAGGGGTCGGCAACCTGCGGCTCCGGAGCCGCATAGGCCTTAGTTAGTCCTTATAGTGCGGCTCGGCGTGGTAATAAATAAATTAGAAGTATTTAGCTGAAGTGTATTTTATTTATTTTAATTCTTTTTTAACTTGTGGTTCTGAATTGGAAGATTATTGTGATATTGTTTTCTTTTGCGTGGAAACTGGGTCCAAATTGGGTGTTAAAGGTTGCTGACCCCTGGCCTAGTGTATTAAATTTGATACATGTTTTTCGTGACTTTAAATTACAATACATTTTGAAGCAAATGTTATTGTAAATGCTAGATTTAGCAAATATGATACAAATTAAAAGTACATTAACTAAAATTAAATTTAGAGAGTGCCAAGACGAGTAAGCCTGATGAAACGAAACTTTACACTAAAAAAAAGAATAAAATGTATTAATAGCAGAAGGAAGCACATTGGTGGGTTTCATCAGTCTCTAGTCACATGTATTCAACAAAAATACAAAAGACTTATTCATCAAGATACTGATCAAACGGCAAGTTTATTGCAAAGGTTTGCTTTACATTGCAATGACAAAAGACCACTTTATCTTGAAAAAGGACATTTATGAGGCACTGAAATATGGATTTCACATGACCAGGGGTTCGCTATCTGGCGTGGGCAATGACTCAGAGGAGTTATTAAAAGTGAGAAGCATTTACTATAAGCTTTAAAATGTGTACTTTTAGAATGTGAATAAAGGGTTGTTTTTTAAGATATTAAATGCATCACCACAGGTGAGTAATCAAGAGGGTTTTCCATTTTCATTTAAATGCAATCATGAAAATTCTCATAAGTGAGCAAAGGTAAACAGGTAAGAAAGCAAATTATTAACTGCTCTTTTTAACTTTCTCTATTTCCGAGCTAACGTTAGCTAGTCTTGCTCACTGATGACAATGGCCCTCACGAGTGCAAGTTCATAAACACTTATCCAAGTCCTTAACGTGGAAATAATCTCAAAAGCTCTTAGGTGAAACTGTGAGAGTGAGCTACGGTCCGATTTTTCTAAGCACATTACCAATAAACAGCATTTACTACAATGAAAAAGCTGCCCAACACACATTTATTTAGTAAATGAACTATATAAATTTAATTATGCAAACAGGAATGACCCTTCAGACATAATTAATATTTCAAACATGCAACAGAATTTTCTTTATGAAACCACATGTCCAATAAAAAAATTATTTTCCATCATTTTAACCACCTTTTGTTGTTTTTATTACTTAATTAATACAAAGTCATCAGCAGTAATCGTGATAAGAGAGCAGTTTGACTTTGCCAAGAAAAGCTTTGTTTCTGACGCATGTACAAACTGTTAATGTTTACAGGTCATCACTGTTACTGAAACAAATTCCATTTTAAACATAAGAGTGGGACCCTGTCCCTACGGTTCCTTACACATTCTCATAGACTGGCTTTATCTGATAAGTATGGTGAGCCTGAGAGGTCAAACACAATGCAACTTAAGAAAGCACCCGCAAACAGAAAAATACTCCGGAAGCACACAAAACACAATAGAAGTAAAAAAAAAAACTAATAACAAAAGAACCAAAATCAACAGGCAACACAAAATAGAGTGTTTTTTGGGGAGACATTAAGGTGACAAAACAGCTGTGGGAGTGCCAGAAACCAAAGTATGCAAAGAACTGCACAAAGAGATGCAAGAAGCAAAGGGTTCATCAGTGTTGTGAGGGAGGAAATTATGCTTGTAATGTGCTTTTTAATCATATTCATATAATACTGTAGATAAATATTCACCATTAGCTATTTACTGCTGGCCTGTCCCTTCCACAGCTATTCCATCACATTATCATCTCCTCAAAAACACTTCAGTTGAATAAAACACACTGCAACTCAACCGAAGTTGCAGTGTGTTTGACCTCTCAGGGCCACTGTAGATTAGCATCTGTGGGCAGGCAGACTATGAGGACTGCCTCGTTTGTAGAGCCTTAAATGGCCATTAAAGGAACTACAGTCTTTGGCACTTGGTCACTTGATTCATTTTAGTTCTGGAGTTTAATGCACCTTACATCTCATCAAGCTTTATATTCACTATATGCACTGGCACCTGTATTTATATACATTTGTGCTGAATAAAAGCAGAATCTGTGTCTTTATGCAAATATAAACCAATGGTAATATCTTTGTTTCTACGTTGTGATTACATGTGGAATCGACTGGTTATTCTTAAATAACTCAAATTTGTAACCGTGTCCCTGTTCAGTAAGCATTAATGTTCTGAATTAACCTCCAAACGAATGGAGTGACTGCAGTTATGTGTCAGACTGGAACTGGGCATTTAAATGACCCTGTTCTGCTCGTTCATGGAGGTTTTGCTTCATAAGTCTATTCATTCATAAACACACACGTGACACGTTGACACCTACTGCTACATTAAATTAACCATTTACCAACCTCAGCTTCATATAAATTACAACAACAGACACTCAAATTATTTTCAAAAACAAAAGAGTACATTAAATGTAAACAGTGTAATGTGTAACAACAACAATTTAGACTGGACTGGGTAACACTTTATAGTAAATAGTAGGGAAATTTACTTTAATGTTTATGATAATGTTTACTTATTAAAAACTGATTTGAAACCCAATCTGTGAACATTATCCAACTGAGGGCTGTCGAGGTGCCATGTGCTGAATCTAGTAATAGTTTTTATTCACATGTACTCCTAAACTCAGTTTACAGGCCAAACCAAAGACTATTAAATGCAAGTGAAACACTCAAACCTCCAAGCCCTACCACCAGCATTTACTTACTCCTTTCCATGACAACAGAAAAAAAAGTTTTTCTTTCACTAACCAAAATCTTTCTTTAATATGAAAATCCTGAATCCAAGAAAACAACTTTTAAGTTGGTTTTACAGGTGAACTGGTGGTTGATGGAAACAGTATCACCGCTCCAAGTAAACAAATATATAATATAAAGTAGTTTGTGTGTGGCAAAGTTTATCTAAAAAAAAAAAATTAGGATATTTTGAATGTGCCAGTGCAATGCGTGTTATATAGCTGGACCACATACTAATTTTTCATGATCCTGGAGATATTTATATGGACACGGCTGCAGGAAAGGGATGGTATTCTTCAGATTTTCAGCTGAAATTTGGAAACCGTTTATAATGGGCCTCACTAGAAGAGAACCTGGAGGACACAATAAGCTCTGAGGTGATTTTTATCACAACCTTACATCCTCTCACAACAAGAGTAACATTAGGTGAAAGCATGATAGAAATCCCAACATTTAAGTGTGCACTTTGTGACTATAGAGGCATGAAACAACCAGAAGACCATGTCATAAATCCAGGCTGAGAATTCAGAGTGATCCGACTGTGGCTGCACAGTCAAGGGAAAACTATTTTTCATCAAACCTGAACTGTGACTTTGATAAACATGATTCACTTATTACAAGTCTAACACCTGATGAGACCTGTTTAAACTTTGAATGACATTCACATGATCAAATATGCCAGAGAGCTAGTGCATAAGAGCAGATTTATTCTCACTTTCATTAACATGGCAGGATAAATTACAACACCTTATGAATTCTATGAAAACTGTGCAACAAATTGCTGCCGAGAGTCACACCGGACCTTTGCGTTTTATCAATGCTGTAGGAGACGTATTCTTTCATTTCTACCACAGTTCAGCATAACAAAGAATCAACATTACACATAGTACACAGCGTACTTCAGTAATTTGCATTGGCACTGTCAAATACTGTCATGTTACAATTAATCAATGTGTCCAAATGTTACCCAGAGTTGTCCTTATCATAAGCAATCAAATACAGATTAAGTCTAATGAGAAAGAGAAATGTTTTATTAAAAAAAGAAGAAACAAAAAAAAAGGGGAGTGTGCAAATTAAACACGAAAATCTGTAAGACAGAACAAAGTAAAGCATCTTTCAGGTAAACAGAAATGGCATGAATGACAGCAACACTTCCAGACCAAACTAGATTGATCTGTCAAACTACTGGCTCTGCGCTCCAATCATTCTGTTTGGGTTGGCAGCAGTTTTGGGGTCGTGTTGAGACTCTGACGCTTTCCGTTTACTCTGCAGTAAACCATGTGAGAGTTTAGTCCGAGAACACGAAGTAAAAAACTTTGAAAGCAGCTGCATTCGGTTCCTTGTAGCGCCTACTGTGACAGTTTGCTATCACACGTGTCCTGAGTGTAACTCGACTCCAGTCGTACTTACGGCGGTGTTCCTCGGGGCTTTACTCCAGGCCCAGGGAGAAATTAATGCCGTGAACGATACCAATGATGATGGGTTGCCAAGCAACCAAGTATCTGAGCCAGTCGAGAAGCTGCCCGTAAAGGACATGCGTCTTCTCCCAGCTGGAAATTGAGGCATTAAGGACAAACATCATGTTTTCTAGACAAATTTCAGGGGTGCACTGTACTGATAAAGAACAGTGAAATCAAATAAGTAAAAGCACATTATGTTGAATGTTACAAGGGCAATGTTAATACTTTATGCTTTTTCAGTTATTTGGAGATGACTTGCTTCATAGAAATCACTTTCTATGAAGATCTTAAGAAGTTTCTACTTTTTTGTTCATTAATTCAATGTTATCTTTTCTTTAAAAAAAACCCAACATATAACAAAACCCCCCAGCAATACTTCAATTGTCAGCCCTTAATGGACAGCAAAAGGAAGCAAAAGGATACGGGTTGTTCATCATCCTCTTCAAGTCAACCTTCTCATTGCAGTAAGGACACGTCTGCTTTTTACCCACAATGCACCAGCCACGGATGCAGAACTCGTGGAACCTATTGGTTGAGGATCGAGTTAAGGCCGAAAGAGCAACCTGTTTACTGAAATAAATCATCATCATATAAACTCCATCTGTGTAACTAAAGCCATTTTGATTTACAGGCGGCTCCCTGACATAGGTGGCTGTAGCTGCTACTTCTCTGCTAAGCTTGGCTAACTAAAGTCACTGAACCAGACCTCGAGCGTGTTTTTTCACTTTTGGAGCATTTGAATGTATATCAAATAATATCACTTGCTGTGCAGTTAAGAGGCCATCCAATAAATTTGTCCTTGAAGCTAGCAAGCATAAAAGTTAGCGTAACACTCCACCTCTAATATTCTTCAGTTCAAAAAGATGATGGAGACGATGATGGAGGACTCAATCCTACCTTTGCCCCATGTGACCTAACAATTCACATGTGAATGGGGCAAGTTAGGGTCTCTCAGGAACACCTCCACGGATGATTAAATAACTGGGACTCCCCGTCAGCTGTTGGAGTTGAAGAAGCCTTTCAGATTAGAGGTTAAATGTCTTCAAGAACCTTAAAAGAAGTCGAGCTGCCCTCGATTTAAGCACTTAAGATTACCTGGACCTGGGGATCTATGCAGATATACGTCAAGATCTTTTGAAATTATAAAAAGCCTTTGGACCTGTAGGAAACAACAGGACTTTAGGATACAAGTGTCCACAGGAGAGCTGGTAGGTGTCTTCTATAAATCCTTCCTCCTCCACGTTCACCAGGATCCTCTGACCACAGACCGCACAGATATCATTGGTTAGGCTCCTGCTGGGCATGCCACCCTTGTTGTAGTACTGAAAACGCACAGGTGCAACATCAGCAGGCATACACATAAATGTTGTTATTGTTTTGTGTTTTACTTTTATTGATTTATATACACAAACAACAGTCAAGTTTCTGTAGCCATTTTCTTTCAAAACTGTTTTTGATTGTGTTTGTGTTAAACTTCAAAAATGATGACAGCCTCTAAGACTATGTGTAGTGTTTGCAAGCACTTAAGCTTAAATTTAATTGTACTTTAAAACACTGTTAGGTTTATTTATTCACAAACCACCTGAAGGCTGCTATGTTAAACTGGGAGGGCAAAAAAGTCTTTTACCCCGATTGTAGAAGCCATGCAGTCCGAGCAGATCTCAGCAAAGTCTCTGCCCATGACGCCGTAGTAAAGTCCATAAAACAGCATAATCACACCAACATCCATCGAGTCCTCTGCTTTGATCCTGTACAAAGAGAAAAAGGAATAACTCTGTTATGTAGCTGTACTCATGTCAGTACAGCTAATTTAACTGTACTCAATGGAACTGAGAGACATTTAAATGGAGTTATGTAACTACCACTTAGTATCCAAAAAGCCACTAAAGAGGCGTTACACTGTATCTGATGGTATTCTGTCCTGGACATGTAAAAGGTGAAAGATCAACTGTTTGACAGCTCACTCAGCCAAAATCATATTTAAGATGTTAAGACCACAGTTTAATCAAATTAACCATATCTTCAACTCTTGACCCCTCAGTCACCTGATTTATTAAACTTTAATCTGTTTAAAACATGCAAACATTTACCTTCACAGCATGAATATTTTCTAAGCCAGTTAACCTAGACAAGAGGTGGATTAGCATTTTGTTGCTTTTAATTATGTTTCCTGTATCCTTTGGCCTGCTGGATATCTTAAGCAAGGGGATACCCACATCTGGACTGAAAGTATGTTTGAGGTCTGTTAAAAACCACAAGCACATCAACTGCAAAATCTAGTTTGTATCAGGGTCAGTGGATGCTCTCTTCATGATTTGTTTACCTGCCTGTTCAACTTGTGATAAATGTATGGGGACATGAAGGGACATTTATATCCACTGTATCGTCCTCATATACTGGTTCAGAACTGATTTTTCATAGAGTGACTCTGAACTAAAACGTTTCAATACTTCCATTGAAACTGGTTTATTTGTGTTTTGTCTCACTATCTTAAACTCTTCCATGCAGTTGAAATCTCAAATAAAACATAACTCAGGGAAACTCAACCGGAAGTCAACACTGTAGCACCCTCTACAGTTCACTGCTACACTTGAGTGGCACTGGTAGCTTTCTGCATGTTTAGCCCATTCTGGAAATGAAACTCAGTGCAAGTGAAACTTAATGAAGTGAAACTTAATGAAGTGAAACTCAGTGGAAGTGAAAGTTAATCAAGTGAAACTTAATGAAGTGAAACTCAGTGAAAACAGAAAGCTCAAAAATAAAATGTATTTACAAAGTACACAACTCCAATAACTTGAGTTTCTGACAGTGTGTGAAGCAGACTGTGTGTCGTTGCTCTAACTGCTCTACATTTGGATTTCTGAAAGCTTTTTGTTTTAATACTTTCAGTGTTTAACAGCCACTATTGTATGAACAGTGGCTCCATTGTGCATAAGGGTTTTGTCAGGAAGGGCATTCAATTGAATTTTATTTATATAGTCCCAAATTACACACAACAGTTGCCTCAAGGCACTTAATATAGTAAAGTAAAGATCCTACAAGAATACAAAAACCAGAAAAAAGCCAGCAATCATATGACCCCTTATTGGCAAGCATTGGAGACAGTGGGAATGAAAAACTCCATAATACAGGGAGTGCCATATTTCAGAGCTGCAACATCACTGGAGTGCCCAAAAGCACAAGGTGTGCAATACTCAGAGACATGGCCAAGGTAAGAAAGGCTGAAAGACGACC
>NW_005188697.1:0-1617 GCF_000239375.1 Pundamilia nyererei
TCAGGAGGATGCAGCCCATGAATTTGGACATGTCCAGAGTATAATCGCAGCCTTTGCGGTTAGAAAATTGCACTTGATCATGTCGCGATATTATCGCAAATGCGATATATCGTTCAGCCCTAACCCATTCACACATACATTCACAGACCGGTGATGGCAAGCTACATCAACACATATTTAAACATGGTTGTAATCAAACTGCATCAGATTATTGGTGATCAACAGAAATCCTTGGGCTCAGCTCCACAAAGATTTCCAGTTTGTTTACTGTTAATGCAACATGTACAACAGGTCCTGAGAAACATTAGCAGTATGACAGCTGAGTGTCAGCTTCTCAGCTTCAGTCATTGTTTGATTGGAATCAATCACACTGATCGATTCATCTGATCAAAGTTCAAGCTGCTCAATGATAAGCATAGACATTATAGTAAATGATGGATTTTGTATAAACTTTGAGTCTATGATGATGACAGAGTGACCCACACTGATTCAAACTCTTCTTCCTCCTGTTTTTATATCACTCTCAGCACTGACACGTCTTCATATTCCTGCTCCTCTGGATTCACACAGAGCTTTTGCTATTTATTTACCCGTTGCCATTGTGAATCATAGTGTCGGACTCCGTGACTCAGACTGAGCATGCTCAGAGCTGATTGACCTGACTCTGATCAGCTCATCTGCAACAGGAAGGTACTTCCTGGAAAATAGCTTATTATCTAATATGAGCTGATTATTGTTATTAATGCCTTATTCTCCTCACAGAGCACTGCACTTTCAGACTGCAGGCTTACTTGTGCTTCCTGGGATATTAAAAAATAGAAGTTTAAAAGTGTTTCTAATAAAAAGCTTTGAAAATAAATGCTTTTTTTTAAACTGTTGCTGGATCACTGATTTCACACTGTTGCAGTCAAAGCTGGAAATCATTCACAAGTAAACTTCATATTCACCAAAACGCAGTGTGATGTCATTAGGAAATGTCTCAGCCTCCAGCTTACAAGAAAGCATCTGACTACCCGACCGGGTACCATTACCCATCATGCCGTGCAGCAGTGTCAGTTTGTAAATGTGCAATAATTCCTGCTCCAGGAATTACAGTATTTCACGGATGCTTTCTGCTGTGAACTTTGACCTGCTAAAGAGAGTCGGCTGTGGATTATTCATTTTTGTGTCTCATACTTAGACCTGTGAATAAGAACGCTACACAGTTAATCAGGGTCCCCTCTCTCTGAATTAGGAAAGGTCAGCAGGCCATGTGTGGGCCACGGGCCACACATTGAGTATCACTGTTTAAATGTGAACATTGTTCTGTTACAGTCAATACACTAAATCAGAGAGGAAGAAAACAGACTACCATGAAAATCCTCCAGTATATACTCCTGCTAGTATAACATCAGTCTGATGTCTGCAGTTTAGTGTCAGCACAACTTTCACATCATATACATCTCAGCACAACTAAAACATAGAGACTGACCTCAGAATTTCAAGTCCACATCCTGGACTCTCCAGAAAACCACACAGCTGCTTCACTTCTGAATCCTGCAGGTTGTTCACGCTCAGGTCCAGCTCTCTCAGATGGGAGAGGTTGGACTTCATTGCTGCTGCCAGATAATCACAGCT
>NW_005188697.1:2960-4656 GCF_000239375.1 Pundamilia nyererei
AAACATCCATTCCCACCCTCATGCTCTCATATGCACTTACTCCACACTCAACCAACGTGGAGAGAGACATAAAGAGACGCTGTACACACGATCACACTCCCCAAGCGTACTCTACGAACCGGGTCTAGGTACCCTTGCCCCTGGAGGGGGGAACTGCACCCAGACCCAGGTGGTGTTACCCTTTTCCCCGCGGTGGGGAGAGGCAGACCGCCCCGACTGTTAAAAACTCCCTTTTAACAGGAAGAAAAGTTTTACTTTTCTAACAAGAGTGTTTTAAAGACAGCGTCACTGATGATCATCTTCTGTTCAGCAAATCTTTGGATGACCTTTCTGTCTTTATGTTCATGAATGATGCTGTAACTCTGTGACTGTCCTGGGACTGTCACCAGTATTGTTACATCCTTTTTTCCTGAATTTCCACAGCTCTTATAACAGCAGTGTACATTAACCTGCAGGCACACACTGCCTCTGCTTCAGCACTGTTTATGATGCACAAACTGCAGGAACCAAACTCATACTGGCTTATTTGAATCATGTCTGTTTACAAAGACACTTTGAGGCTTTTATCAGTGTGTTTCCTGTCCTACTAGGAGTGATCAAACTGTTCTGGATCAGTAAGGGATGGTTTCCAGCCAAAGAAAGACCAACACTGTCTTGTGCATTTATGGCAGGAACATCAGCGCTGTATCGTTGGAACAACACAACACGCCCAATGAACAATGAGGACAAAGAAAAGGCGAGTGAGAAGACCATGGTGGTGTAGAAAGACTGGTAGGGGCTCCAAGACTGAGGAACGGAGACATCAGACTGAGTACCAGCTGAAGGTGCTGCAGTGATTCGGGGAGCTCATTCCAATCTGAGGCTGTACCGTGTGAAATACGTAGACCACAGTTTCTTCACCGACTTCAGCCAAATGAACATCTGGAGATCCATCAGTGCAGGAGCGAGTGATGAGCCATTTTATCATATACACATATTCCCTCATCAGCTGCTCTAATGTGAGTGCACTGCTTGAATCTGCTTGAGCAGCAGTATATTGCTTGTGTTGTTCCTTTCTAATCAAAGATATGGGACTGAGCCACAGCAGCTCTTTATCCTGTTCTTCACTCTCATTGGTTCTTTGTGCGCTTGCTTTTAGAATAGTAGTCATTCTTATGGTTAAAAGAAGACAATCGGTTGTGACTAACACTTAGCCCCTTTAATATGATCCAGCCCAGGCTGCTGAGGGAGAAGTTGGAGGACATGCAGGCGGAGGTTCCACTGGTCCAGTGGATCAGCGACTGCCTGGCAGGATGACCACAGTTTCTGAGACTGCAGAGCTGTGGTCAGAGAGCCTGAACAACAACATAGGATCACTCCATAGAACTGCGCTGTGCACTTTCCTCTTCACCATCTATATGGCCAACTTCAAGTACATCACAGAAATTTGTCTCCTCCAGAAATTCTCTGATGACACGGCCATTATTGAAACCATGGAAATGGGACGAGAAGAGGAGTACAGCAGACTGATTGGTCGCTTCGTGGTGTGAGGAGAAACACCTGCAGCAAAATGTGGCCAAAGAAAGGAGCTGGTGGTGGACTTCAGCAGAAACAGATCCCGACCCTCCTCTGTCCGCATTTGTGGGACTGACTTTGAAATAGTCACATCCTACAAATATCTGGGAGTTCAACTGAATCACAAGCTGGAGTGGTCTGC
>NW_005188697.1:6878-11111 GCF_000239375.1 Pundamilia nyererei
TTATCTTATCTTATCTTACACAAAAACACTGATCACAACAGTAGCAGTGATGATGACGCTGGTACAGTTTAACTCGGAAACGAAGTCTGTTTACACAAACTGAGAAAAGAGGTTGTAACTGAAATAATGCACTAAGATTGAGTGTATCATAAGATATGAAGTCCAAGCTTTACCTTTGAATTGGATACAATTATGGCAGCCATAACAAATAAAAGAAGAGGCACTCGACTCAAGATTAGTTTCAAACCAAGTCACGACTAAAACATCAGAAGTGCTGTGAAACAGAATTTGCCCCATCCTAATTTCTTTTTGATCATTTGTTACATGTTGTTTTTTGTTTGTGTGTGGGTAGTAATACTGACTCAAGCTTTCCAAAACTGCGGTTCAGGGCAATTAATTTTTCATATAGGGGCAAAAGTCCTCACGCTGATGTGAAAGACTCATTGAAATTTATTGCAAATGTAGTTCTTGTTGCCATGTGTGACAGAGCCAATTATGTAAAGGTGCAGGGTAGGTTTGGTTAGCTTTTTTCCCCCCTTAAAAAAAGGAAATCATCACTTACAAACCTCTTTTTGTATTTAATCAGCATCTCTTTTTCTAATATTAAAATTTGTTTGATGATCTATAACATACAATTATGAGAAATATGCAAAACAAATAGAAACCCTAACCCTTGGTGGATTAGTGTAGTACAGATGAATAACAGATGTGCAATTTTATCAAAATTCACAGAGTGCTTCACATCTGCCCTCACTGATTGTTTGGAAACACTTTGCATATTTAATGAATATTTGAAAGTTTTACATCTGAAGGTAAAATATGGTTTTGTTCCCTGTGATTAAATCTGAGCATCAGTACAGTGTTGTCCTGATGGAGTCTCATTAACAGCAGCCAGTGTGATCCGGGCTTTAGCTGCTGGGTCTCTTTGTGACCTCTCAGACTGTTTAACAGATCAGACACAAAGAGAATCAGAGACAGAGCAGCTCTGTTCTTTAAAGACAAACATGAACCCACTCAGTACACACTTTCCCCAGAGATATGAGCATCACTGTCCTCAAACAGCAAACGACTGAGTCTAATATTTTTACCTTTGTTGTTTCATTGTTTTCTTTTTAATGAATCTTTGTAAAAATCTAAGGATGTTTCAGGTCATATTTATCCAGGAAAACACAAACATCTAAAGAAGCTCATGACAGGTCTCTGACCTAGTTTGTCCAGGTTCAGCACTGAAGTCTGGAGGTTGAGGTTTGGACCGGTCACTCCTCATAGATGGACAGCTGGCTCCTGCAGACTCTGCTCTGTTCTCCTCTTCCTCCATCATCATCTTCTTGCGGACTTCAGTCAGTCTGAGAGGTAAACCACAAACACTCAGTGAGTTCACATTAACAGAAGTAACTGAATTACAGTCGCTGACCTCTGACCTGTCATGTAACCTAAAAACCAGGTCGCATGGTCCACATCAGGGATCACAGACACCTGATCTTACCTGCAGAACATTAGGAACAGCTCTGAGTCAGATGCAGTCAGCTCTCTGCAAACTCCAACCTCCATATAAAACTATATTAAAAGCTCTTTTATGGCCATGCAAACACTTTAAGATCACATGATGTTCACACATGATTTCTGTGACTGTCGTAGTTTAACATGTTAACTCTGTACATGTAACATTCATGTTGATGCAGATCTCAGCTCCACATCAGCTCTGCTGAATAGTCTAAAGTTTCTCTGACACAATGAATTCAAACAGTCTGAGGAAACAAGGATGAACTTAAAGCTCTGACTTTATTGCTAGAGACGTATGAATCAAATGTTTAATCCACATTTGGACTATTTTGTCTCCTCAGTTTGAGCTGAAGAGATTTTTTTTTGTTGAAGTGCTCAAAATCTATATTTCCTTTTAATAATGTTTATTTCCCTCGTGTCTTTAAGAGCTCTTATCATTAGCTTAGCATTAGCGCTCTGCAGGTCTCTGCTGTGTAAATACTAATCACAGTGACAGTAAAGGAGGTAAAGGCCATAAATAAACACTGCAGCTGAGCTGTGACGTCATCACGTAGGCTGCGATCTCGGAGTCTGCGGACTGGCTGTGTCCCAATTAAGAGTCTGCACGCTTGAAGTACGCATTCCAAGTGCGGTTACGTCACCGCCACGTGACAACGGCTGTCCCAATTCGAAGTGTGCTTCAAATGCATACTCCAAATGCGCCGTCGATCTCCCCAAATACCAAGCGTGGTCCGGTGCACGCTTCGTGTTCCCATATATTTCTCTAAAATTAGAAATATCCTGTCTCAGAGTGACGCTGAAAAACTAGTTCATGCATTTATTACTTCCAGGCTGGACGACTGTAATTCATTATTATCAGGATGTCCAAAGAACTCACTGAAAAGCCTTCAGCTAATCCAAAATGCTGCAGCAAGAGTCCTGACAGGGACTAGAAAGAGAGAGCATATTTCTCCTGTTTTGGCTTCCCATTTAAAAGTAGAATGGGAGGCAGAGCCTTCAGTTTTCAGGCCCCTCTTCTGTGTGCCACAGTGAGATGACTTTAGTCTCATGAACAACATTAACTAATTGTTATTTACTAACTAATCTTAAACAACTGTTCAGCACAGAAATGAAGCCCAACGATCATGTTTACAGTCCTGTGGTCTCAGCCTCAGATACTCAACTAATCAAAGTGATGTCATGACAAAAATGAATGACCAACAAAACATTTTCTCCTTCATTTCTGTCAAACAAAGCTGTATGTAACGTGTCTCGCGGTTAGCATCATGGTTGCTAGGCAACCTGAACAGCGCTGGTTGTTCAGTGATGACGCGACGAATCCTACTTCCGGGTCTAAAGTAGTCTGCGTTTAATATTTAAACTTTTGTGTTGTTAACATGTTT
This sequence comes from Pundamilia nyererei, assembly GCF_000239375.1. Lineage (NCBI taxonomy): Eukaryota > Metazoa > Chordata > Actinopteri > Cichliformes > Cichlidae > Pundamilia > Pundamilia nyererei. Next base: position 9,764 of record NW_005188697.1, read on the forward strand.
AATGTTATGCATTTTCTTCTATTTGATCTCAAAAAGCTCCTAAAACAGTCAGTGATCCCTGTTGACCTCCCTCGGCTTTTATTACCGCTAATCATTTATTTAAGCTCAGTTTTTAAAACCTTAGGATGTAACTACAGCCCAGCCCATGCAGCAGTATATGAACGACTAACCTCGTATTGTGGATAGATTATCTCAGTTGTTCTCCTGGCTGAAGTTTGGTCCTTTTACAGCATCCTGCCATGCGATTACATTTGTTCCTGACCACCGAGAACACTCACGTTAATTTTTATCGAGTGGAAAAAAAGTTATCTTGTTTATATTATGCTAACATAGCTGTGTCGCTAGCGGTCACGTAGCACATCATTATATACCAGCTAGCCCAACTTCAGTAACACAAGCCTCTCACTTCCGCACTTATAGTACGCACCGTACGTAGTACGCGTAGTGCGCGTACTTCAAGCGTGCAGTCTCTTAATTGGAACACAGCCTCTGAGTGAACTCAAAGTACAAACTATAAGTACACAAACAAGAACGTAGCTCAGAGTGGCGGACACACTCGGCCTCATTGGTCCAGCTGTGCGTCCGTTACCGTGAACTATGGAGCGGCAGATTTGTGCTGTTTGTGCAGGAACTAAGCTGCACACAGCTGATGTTAGCCAGGAAAACATTACACACTGACTTTGATGGAGAGAACGGAAATGAAACATAAGCTGAACAACCAGTAAAGTTCCTAAAGACAAACTTTTAAAGGAGGAAACAAAGCAAACTTACAGTTTCTTCACACACACCAACAACAAGTTCCACACCTGGACAATAAACACGAAAAAACAGGTGAGCTGCTTCCTGGCAGGAGGCGGGATTCCACCGGAAGCAGAACTGGTGGGAGGGGGGGTGCAGATTTTCACAATAAGAGCACTTAGAAAAAAAATTCAGTTAATCTCAAAATGGCATCAACAACTGTGTGCTATTTCTTTCTCAGAGCAGATTCGGGCATTACTCAAATAATAAAGGCTTTTTTTAAATATTATACTTTTCATTAGTCTCCAGTTTTATGATTATAGGGCTAAAAATCAACATGAATTTGGTTCTAATCAAAGAAGCTCCTTTAATGTCTGTCATAAAAATCCTGACACAGACTTAAAAAGGCGACATTAATGTTAAAATAAATGAATGAAACTTCAGCTGAGAGCTTAACGGAGTCACCATAAGCAGTTCATAGTAGTCACAGCTCTTAATTATTCAGCGTTTCATGAACTAAAGTCATGGTGTGTCAAAGTTTGTGTGAGAAGCTACTTTATGGACAGCTGTAGAACACATCATTATTATTTCTTCATAAATTAAACACACA
>NW_005188697.1:12362-13370 GCF_000239375.1 Pundamilia nyererei
TAAATTTTTGTAGTAAATTGTAAATATTGTAAAACTTTTCTTCTGTCATTTAATGGTCGGGCATTGTACAGCTACAAGCATTTCACCCCCATGTCATACTGTGTATGGTTGTGTGTGTGTGACAAATAAAATTTGAATTTGAATTTGAATTTGAATTTGAATTTGAATTTGAATTTGAATTTGAATTTGAATTTGAAAATCAACCTGTTAACATGAAAACCAGAGAGACTGCAGAACATCTGGAACATCTGCACTTTGACCCAAACTGCTATACTGAGAATATTGTCTACATATTACAGACATGAAGCAAACCTTTATTTTTATTTCTTACATGTTCATGGGTGGATGGACGTGTTGCTTCAATGTCCCACATCTTCTATTTAAATATGAACTGTGAACTACACATAATCATCTGTAAATGGTTTGAGGCACACTGACGCCACCTACAGGGCTGATGGGGAAAAGCAGTGATCTGAAATCATGTGAGATGTTATTGAGTGAGAAGTTAGATAAAAACGTACTTAATATAGCTGTAAGTGATAAAAGTTCATCTAAAACAAAAGATAAATCAATTGAGTCTTTGTAGAGTTCATCTGGTGCACACATGAATTATGTGATGAAAGCTTTATTTCACTGAATGTTTCGTCAAAGCTCATTTCAACATGTTGAAGCCATGAATGAAAGAGCAGACTGAGAATGGATCACATGGTGTTTAAGGTGTGTCATGAGCAGTGTTCGTCAAGGTACTTGAAAAAAATAGTCAATAACTAACTACTGATTACTTCTCCAAAAAAGTAATCCCGTTACTTTACTGATTACTTATTTTTAAAAGTAATTAATTACTTAGTTACTTTTTAAAAACACAATTTACAACCTGGATAGGTAATAAAGCAATAGATCCTTCAGCCCAATTCTACTTTCTGCATAATCCATCATACAAAACGTAATCAAATGGAAAAGTCTCTTTTAAAAACTTGTTTTACTAGTTGTAATCTTTTAACTTCATGC
>NW_005188698.1:0-1151 GCF_000239375.1 Pundamilia nyererei
TCAAATTCATGCCAACTAATATTTTTACGTCCAGTAGGTGTCCTACTAGAGCAAATGAAGCTTCAAGAAGCTTTGCGCTGGAGTGAACCAATTGGATGAAAAGCTTCAGTGCTTCATGAAGCTTCATTTGCCCATCACTACATCTGACACTCAACCGCCGAAGCCTTTGTGGAGTTAAGGAGGCGTGTCCAAATGAAGCGCCTGACGAAAAACACGTGACCAAAGACAATCCGTGGCTGTGTCCCAATCCAGCGACCGCACGCTTCCTATTGGAGGAGATTTTAATGTTTCATTAAATGACACTATAGATAGATGGCCCCCAGCACAACATTTTAGGAATAATTTGAGATTGGAAACATTTATGGATAAATTTAATATAACTGATATTTGGAGAGACAAATTTCCTTATGATATATCATTTACCTGGAGTAACCGTTCTGGTTCAAGAAAATTGCGTATTGATTTCTGGTTAATATCAAGTAGTCTATCAAAGGACAGCGTTACGGTCAATATCCTTACAACTCCACTTATCAACCATAGAGCAATATATATATATTAACCTGCAACTCTTTCTTACTATTACCATTAATAGCTCTTCATATTGGAAATTAAATAGTTCGCTTTTGAGCCATACAGCTGTAAAATCTGAAATTACACGACTGTTAAAACCCTTTATACACAAGGCTAATATTGAGAATTCCTATAGTACAAACTGGGAAATTTTAAAATTTGAGACGAGTAAAATGTTGAGACAGTATGGGGCAAAAATAGCTAAGCCAAGAGCAGCAGAAGAAGAAAATCAACTCCCACCAGACGATCGAGGTCTCTGGGGACGATAAATTACGTCTTAAGACCTTTCAATCTAAACTGGATGAGATTTACCGCCAGAAAGCTGAAGGAGCTTTTGTTCGTTCAAGAAAAAGATGAATAGAGGAGAGAGAGCAGAATTCTGATTATTTTAACTAATTAAATACTAATTAAATAATTTTATCTAAAAACATAGATCGAAAGCAAATACTATTCATAAATTGAATATAAATGGTACGGTTAGTGATTGTAGGTTTGCTTATAATAATCAGTCCGCTGTAACTGTATGCCAGGCGTTTATTAGCAGCCAACATGAACGTCCGTACACTCGTAACAGGAAGTAC
>NW_005188698.1:3041-4340 GCF_000239375.1 Pundamilia nyererei
AACCTGTAACATGCGAACACTACAGCTAGTAACTCCTTCTCTATCTGAGCGTACCTTCTCTCCGTTGGAGTTAAAGTTCTTGATGCATATGCCACAGGTTTGTCGTCCTGAAGGCATGCAGCCCCTAGACCATGCTGGGAAGCGTCACATGTGAGAGTCACTGGCTTGTGCATGTCATAGTATTGAAGTACTGGTGGGCTAGTGAGGCATGCTTTAAGTTTGTTGAAAGCATCCTGCTGATGTTGAGTCCAGTTCCACACCACATCCTTGTGAAGCAACTGACGAAGTGGTGCTGACAATTCACTTAAGTTTGGGATGAACTTGCCCAGGTAGTTGATCATTCCCAGGAAACATTGAAGAGACGTCTTGTCCTCTGGTGGTGGCATTTCATTGATCGCGGAGATTTTAGTTGGATCTGCTTTTAGTCCTTCGTCAGTGAATATGTGTCCCACATAGCTCACTTCTTTAAGTCTGTACTTGCACTTTTTTGGATTCAGTTTGAGTTTTACTCTTCTGGCCCGCTCCAGAACTTTTTTTAAATTTTTGTCATGCTCCTCTATTCCTTTGCCTCCCACTATGATGTCGTCCACAATCACTGCGCATGGATATCCCATGAATATTTGTTCCATGGCTCTCTGGAAGACTTCAGAAGCGGCGTTGATGCCAAAGGGCATCCTCAGGAATTTGAATCTGCCGAAAGGTGTTGCAAATGTAGTGAGAAGAGATGAGGCAGGATCTAGTTTGATTTGCCAGAAGGAGCTCTTTGCATCCAGAACTGAGAAGAAGGTAGCTCCCGACATCTGAGCAGCTACTTCCTACACAGTTCGCATGGGATGGTGAGGTCGCATTAGTGCCTTGTTCAGATCCCTTGGATCAATGCAGATATGAACATCATCTGTATTCTTTTTGTGCGACCGTGTTGCGAATCCAATTATAAGGGAAAGGTCGCTACCCAATTTATCAACTCTGAAAATAATGTTGAAATGATTAAAAGTGCCCATAGGCTCTTTTGTGACAGTCCAATTACTGAAAAAGAGATATTGACATCTATTGAATTTCTTAAAAACAACAAATTTCAAGGCACAGATGGGCTGGTGGCTGAATTTTATAAATCATTCTCTTCTCAGCTTGCACCCTTTTTGTTGCAGGTTTATAATGAAAGTATTGAAAGGGGCACTCTTCCCCCAGCCTCACTCAAGGACTTATTTCTTTAATTCCCAAACCTACAGTGGGGCAAAAAAGTATTTAGTCAGCCACCGATTGTGCAAGTTCCCCCACTTAAAATGATGACAGAGGTCA
>NW_005188698.1:5765-10539 GCF_000239375.1 Pundamilia nyererei
TGTACCTCTGGTGCAAATTACTGACCTCTGTCATCATTTTAGGTGGGGGAACTTGCACAATCGGTGGCTGACTAAATACTTTTTTGCCCCACTGTAAGTGAAGCCTGGCATAGTACATCATGGCTGGACCACTGTGTCTGTACAGCTGATGGACATGCAGCTTTAGAAAACATGATTATTAGGTATGAGGTAACTGTGTCAGATCATATATCTTTTGGTTTTACTGTGAATGTGGAACAAATGGCAGCAACAACTGGAAATAATATTGCTACCAGTGTAAAATTAGACTGGTCAGCATTTAGTGAAGATGACTTCTTAGCTCATCATAGTAAGAATGTTGTGCATAACCATGAACTCTGCTTTGTGTATGATGATATAGTGACTGCTCTGTATGAAAGTGGTACACTGCTTGGTAAACAATATATGCATAAGAAACCTAACATCAGACCTGGCTGGAAAGAACATGTAGCCATGTACCATGATGAAGCTTGTGTAGCTTATAAATGTTGGGCCATGGCTGGAAGACCTAAACAAGGCCCAGAATTTGAACACAAAAATGTGCAAATGCCAGATATAAGTACGCTGTTCACTTCATAGCTAAAAATGAGCTTTGGCCAGGAAAATGCTGTGTAATAATGTGACAGATTTTTGGAAAGAGGTGAAAGCTCTTAATAATTGTAAATCATCTCTACCATCAACTGTTGAAGGTGTTTCTGGGGCAGATAACATAACATTGTAGCATTATGGAGACAGCATTACAGTGCATTATTTAACTGTATAAAAAGTGAACCATATGAGGACAATTCTGACATGAGTAATGAAACAGTAAGTGTAAGGACACATGAAGTATATGAAGCCATTCATAGGTTATCTTGTGGTGGACCACTGGAGGGCTCCACTCCAGTTTACAGGAAGTGTTGTTGCTGTGTTTTGGAGGGGAAGGAATTCAGTTGTGTGGTGATGAGCAATAAATGAGGAGTGTTAATCAAGAGCCCTCATGTCGTCTGTGTTTATCTCCATATTGGTTACCCCTGACTCAAACATGGTACAGCCCGATGGTGACACCAGCTCCGCTCTGGATGCATCAGCGGCCACCAGCCCTCTGCCGCCTGCTGCAGCTGTGTCTGCTGTGGCGCTTGAATTGCCGGACTTTTGGCTCCACGATCCCCCGTGGTGGTTCATGCACGTGGAGGCTCAGGTCGCCCTTCATGGCATCTCAGCTGACGACACGAAATATCACCATGTGGTGGCTTCACTCGACCCCGCTAGTCACCCGTCGTGCGTTGACTCTCCTCCGGGACCCACCCACCCAAGGGATTTACGCTGCCCTTAAGGAGCTGCTTCTTCGGTTCTATGACCTTTCCGACGCAGAGCGAGCCGAAAAGCTCCTCTCCCTCTCAGGCCTGGGTGGCGGTACGGCTCTCAAACTGATGGAGCACATGCTATCCTTGCTCAGACCGGATGACGGGGGATTCCTCTTCACCCACATCTTCCTCTGACAGCTGCCGGCGGCCGTGAGAGCTGGCCTCGCCAACTCTCAACTTCTGGCCACGAAGAATTATCGCTCCCTGGCTGAGGAAGCGGATCACATTCTCCTGGCTACCCACACTTTCCACGATCACGACCTAGTTCCAGCTTCGCCGGCGGCACCTTCCATGCCCCCGCCGGCCTGCCCCGGAGTATCCGATCGTTCACTGATGGCAGAGATCGCTGCACAGCGGCACCACGGCACCACGGATAAGACCTCTGTTTCTACCATCAGCATGTTGGTGCCGGAGCACGGTGCTACCTGCTGCCTTGCACTCAGGGATACGGGCCCCGCCAGCGTACCGCAGTGGCTGCAACCTCTGGCGACAAAGAATAACTGCATTTGCGGCTACAAATTAGTTTGCGGCCATGGAGCGCCTCGGCATTGTACAGCGCTTGAATAGTGCCTAGGCCTCTCCGCTACACATGGTGCCCAAATCAGACGGTCACGGAGAACGACCGTTACCCGGTTCCCCACATCCAGGATTTTTCCACCCACCTTGCTGGGACCTCGATTTTTTTCTAAAATTGACTCGGTGCGGGGGTATCACCAGGTTCCAGTGCAAGCTCAAGACGTTCCCAAAACCACCATAATTATCCTTTTTGGCCTGTTTCAGTTTTTGCACATGCTGTTTAGCCTGAAAGGCGCCGCCCAAACTTTTCAGCGGTTGATGGACTGTCTTGCATGGGCTGCCTTTTGTCTTCGTGTACCTTGACGATATATTGGTGGCCAGCTGTTCTGAGAGTCAGCACGTGTCCCGTCTGCGTCAGGATTTTCTGCGCTTGGCGGCACATGGCCAGCATCAAGTGCCAGTTCAGGTTGGCTTCCTGGGGCACTGCATTTCCGTTGACGGTGTGGTTCCGTTGTGTTGTGTTGAGAATTTCTGGAAGGAATCTCAGGAGAAAGGTCTGTCTTTTAAAAAAATGATTTACTTTGCTTTTGGCAGTTGAAATTACAAGTTTACACAGCGCTGTGGACATACCTCGTAAATCCCTTCATAAATTGCAGTCAGTTCAAAATACAGCTGCTCGTATTATTTCCAAAACTACATCCACTGAACATATAACACCTATTCTTAAACAGCTCCATTGGCTTCCAGTTCACCTCCGTGTTAATTTCCAGATCCTGCTTCTCACTTTCAAAGTGCTTCATACTTCATACAGTGCTCTTTCATACTTTCATGCTTGTGTTTTACGTTTTGTTTTTTTCCCCATATGTCTAAATTTTATTTTGCCATTATTATTATTATTATTATTATTATTATTGTTACGGCCCTAGCAGGGCCTCCTCCAGAAGGTGCCTGTGTGGGCGTGTCCCACTACCTCTTCTGCCTGAGGTGCCACCTTTCCCTTTTGCGCAGCTGACTCTCGTCAGTAGTTAAGGAGATTTAAGATAAAGCAGTTGCAAGCAGAACTGCACATATACCTCCACAGCTTCTAGTGCACACATTTAGAACAGTCACAGACACTTTGACAACACATTGCATGCATCTGTTGTTCTAGCTTACTGAAAACCCATCTACCAGCTGTATGCGACTCCATGTTGGCAGGCCATTATTGGTCTTGGCCTAGCAGCAGTGCAAACACAGTAGGATCGAGCCTTATACACTGTACACTGTTGACTCGGCCAACATCTGGAGCGTCAAACACCATGACTGAAATAAACAACATGCATATTAAGAAACAGCATGAGGGAACACGGACATGGCTCAGAACAAACTGCAGTACAGCCAAACCAAACCCAGTTTTGGCTACGGTTGTGTTCCATCTCAATTATTATATATTCACTGTGGTGACTGTTGTCTGAAACCTGTCGTGATTGCATACCTCTTTAGTCAAACAGAACTAAAAACGCAGAATAAATAAATGGTATATCCTAAAGCACTGGAGCCAATGTTTTGATTACCAGCACACGCAAAAGCGTGGAAGTGTAGAGACCATCATAAAGAATACCAGCCGGAGCCTGTCAGCTTTACACTGCAGCCATTTCACAGCTCGTCAACAGTGTGCAGATTCCTAACATTTGTTCCTATAAATAATTTTGACCCAAAGAAAAAAAGACAAAAGAATGATCCAGATTTTAAAAAAACAATAGACTGACTGCTGCTCTTTCTGCCCACCAGACTTGGCCAGTGCCAAGCAATAATAAACCTGTTGCAGACAGTCACAGAGGAACTTGTACATTCATGAACTAGAATACAAGCTAATCACTTTTTTGTTTCAAATCTATTTTGCAGCTAAAAGAGGACAAAAAATAAAAAATAAAAAATGTCGCTGTAATTAAACACTTGTAATACACACACACTTCACAGATTTGAAGCTGGACTGTGGTTTCCATCTTAAGAGTCTGCCTTGTTTATAAATGTAAAAGTGAAGTTGTGATTTCGTCTTTCATAATAAAAAATTAAAAAAAACCCCATAACTGTACATTTTCCCCCACAGGTCCTTGTCAGAATAGATATTTTCGACATGAGTCTGATCCACACCGACACTCCACTCGAACCCTCTTCTTTGGAGACCCCAGTGGTAGTGTCTTAACTAGGGTGTGTTTGCTACGCCTTCTCCGCCCCCGAAATGGATGATACAGCTATCAGTGCACAGGTGTCTAGAAGCTCGTTTGTGGGCAATAACATCCACCTGGTTCCCGTTTTCTGTGAATCCAGTGTTGAGAGCTTCTTCAGTGTGTTTGAACGCATAGCAACTGCACTGCAGTGGCCTCAAGATGTGTGGGGGGTGATGTTGCTGTGTAAGTTGACAGGTAAGGCTCAAGAAGCTTGTTCTGGTCTGTCTAGGCAGGACGGCCTAGTTTATGAAAAGATCAAAAGTGCCGTCCTCCAAGCCTATGAACTTGTACCTGAGGCCAATAGGCAGCATTTTCGAGGTTTGGAGTTGGCACAGGGTCAGTCCTATCTTGACTTCGCTAGGGACAAGGCGAAGCTTTTTGATAGGTGGTGTTCTGCAAGCCAGGTTAACGATGTGGGGTCCATACGTGAGCTTATGCTGGTGGAGGATTTTAAAAACTCTGTTCCTGAGTGTATTGCTCTTTATTTAAGTGAACAAAGGGTTTCCACATTACAGCAGGCTGCCACACTGGCAGAGGAGTTTGTTAAGGTTCAAAATATTGGGGATGGACACCAGAAGAAAAACCCACAATAACAACACTGGTCCGGTCGGGTTGAGTCAAACGATGATTTAATGATCACACACGTGGGAGATGGACACTGTATGCAGACAGTCTCAGATCTCA
>NW_005188698.1:12110-13356 GCF_000239375.1 Pundamilia nyererei
CTTCCCCCTCACCGCCTAGACCCCCCAGGGGAACGTAACGGCTTCTGAGCTGGCGGAGGAGAGGGCCAGTCCACCTGCAGCTTCTCAGCAGCAAAGCGAAACAGGGAGAAAAGAGAGGTGTCATCGTGGCCGACCGGCGCTGCAGCGGCAACACACTGGGCCGACAATGAGCTCTCCTGCTCATCCTCCAACAAACCATGGATGTCCAGGCCCATGTCCAGCACGTCATTGTTTTCCTGGGGAGCACTGGTGGGCTTCAACCCAGGCTGAAGCCCGTCAGCGCTCCATCATGGTTCCGGCTCGTCATCGGCTCAACATATTCCATGTGGTCAGGCCAGCTAATTGCGGGGACATCGACTGGACAATCCTCGTCTTCGGACTCGGATGAAGCCAGGGCTCCAGACTCGGAAAGGAGCGGGTCATACCGTGGGATAGCCGAGCGTCCTAGCACTTTTTCCACAAACATCACCCGTCTTTCCAGGGTCGAGCGCCGGAGCAGGCGATAAAACGCACAAGCTTTGGGCTCCGTCAGCGCTCTCCTAGCGTGTACAATCCCCATGCAGAAAGGACAGACATCGTGCTGGTCGCTGTCATGCAAAGAGAAACCGCACCCCTGAGGACAGGAGCGAACAGAAGATTTCTGCTTTGCTCGCTTCAGTTTGGAGTCCATTACAAAACACAAAGCAAAATGCTGCACAGGAAAACTCGAAATTAGCGCTCCACAGGCCAGCCTATGCACCAACTGCTTGGTGGAGGCTAACACCAACAGGGGTAGTTAAGCTAAGTCCAAGTCGGCAGACAATGGAGCTAACTAGCAGCAGCTAGCTAGCCCAACTCAGCAGAGGTGTTCTCAGCGAAGTGAAGCATAAAGTATGCAGATTCAAATTCTGAAAATATCTGAATATATCTTGATTACGTCATTTAAAATCTACTGTGGTGTTGTACAGAGGCTATATACACAGCTGCAGCTGCCATGAGACATAAATAAGACTGCCTATGTTATGTAATGTTTCCAGGACAATAACTGAGAGATTATTGTGTATACTGTAACCCAGATTATCAGTAAAATGCCAGAAAAGTTGACCAACCTGGGAAAATAGCTATATGTTTACCGTGCATCTTTGCTTTGTACCATTCCATAATTTAATAATTTTTTCCTTCTCGTCCCCCCCTCTCTTTTTCCCATCTTGTTTTTATGCTGCGCACCCTTGTCCTTGGTTTCTTTCTTTATTTCTTTCACTGCTTC
>NW_005188699.1:0-2981 GCF_000239375.1 Pundamilia nyererei
TTCTTTCAAGAGTGCTACATACATTGACACAGATTTAAATTCCAGGCTTGATAATGTTTTTGGCTCCACCCACTGGTGTTGAACTCAACCAATGAGATGATTTCTGTCTGCAGGATTTAAAGCACAACCAGCCTGATGCTGAGGAGAAGGACTGCAGCAGAGAGACTGCATAGTTTCTTTATTCTGAGGTCTATTACAGTTTCTCTAATGTTAGAATCATCATGTCTCAGAATGATGCTGAAAAAGTAGTTCATGCATTTAGGTGGGACTACTGTAATTCATTATTTTCAGGTTGTCCTAAAAACTCCCTGAAAAGCCTGCAGTTGATCCAAAATGCTGCACCAGGAGTACCGACAGAGAAGCAGCTTCCAGTTTGGTTTCAGGAGACAGACACTATCTCTACTTTTAAGATTAGACTTCAAACTTTCCTTTTTGCTAAAGCATAAAATTAGGGCTCAACCAAATGACCCTGAATCGCTGGTCTTGAAAGCTGGCGTTGTGCCAAAAAAGTGTTTGCCTGCCAAAACTGATTTCCAATGTTTCCGTGTGTAATATCTTCATGTATGTCGGTAAATAGGTGTTGGTGAACATGGTTTACAGAGGGGTTTTATATATACAATAACTACCTGTTGTTCAAGTGTCTTTATAACTGGTTATAATGTAGGTACAGTTGATACATTTGTTGCGCTGTCTGCTGTCCGCTTGGCCAGATTACACTTAAAAAATAAATTTGTAATGTCAACAAGATTGTTTGTGAACTGGATAAATAAAGGATATATAAAAGTCACTGCCAAAAACTGATTGCAGCTTCTACCCGTTACAGGAATGTTCCTGGTGGCTCAAAGTGACGTGATGTCATTAATGAGGGAAACATTTGACATGTTTCACGTATTATAGACCAACAAGTTATTTATAGCAGGTTAAATATGAGCAATCAGTTTAGGGCAAAAACCAGAAATCAGTTTTTGGCACAACATCGGTCATTCTTACACATGTGCTGTATCATATAAAATATATAAACTAAATATCTTTGCAGATCACCCTGTGTGATTCTCCACTCGCCGACCAGGAAAGACCAACCGCAGGTCTCAGTTGCAGCAGCCCATCCACGTCTGATCTTGCTCGGGCAGATTCAGCAACACTGCCAGAGACTTCCTGTAATCTATTACAGTTGTTAAAGAAACGGTCCAGGAACAGGTCAATCAGGTTAATCCTGTGTGAACAACTGAAAATATTGTTTTTTCATCTTTACTGTGTATTTGAAATATTCTTGTTTAATCTCTTTAATCTTGTAATATATATTTCAGTCTGTATCGCCTGAGTGGGCGATCGTGGCTCAAGAGTTGGGAGTTCGCCTTGTAATCGGAAGGTTGCCAGCTTGGACAGTCTCGGTCGTCGTGTCCTTGTGCGAGACACTTCACCCGTTGCCTACTGGTGGTGGTCAGAGGGCCCGGTGGTGCCAGTGCCTGGCAGCCTCGCCTCTGTCAGTGCGCCCCAGGGTGGCTGTGGCTACAACGTAGCTGCCATCACCAGTGTGTGAATGTGTGTGTGAATGGGTGGATGACTGAATGTAGTGTAAAGCGTTTTGTAGATAGTAAATGCAGGCCATTTACTATTTTAACGGGCGCTCAAAAGTTTGAGTACATTTCCCCTATTTTAGCTTCACTTCACTGGCTGCCCATTTCTTTTAGGATTCATTTTAAACTTCCTCTATTTGCTTTTAAAGCTCTCCATGGCTTAGCCCCATCTTATCTCTCTGAGCTGCTACAGCCTTATACACCTACCGGCTCTCTCAGGTAAGCTGATCAGCTGCTCCTGAATGTACCCAGGACTGGGTGTAAACTTAGAGGAGATCGTGCTTTTGTTGTATCAGCTCCCAAACTGTGGAACGACTCCCTTTAGAGATTAGACAGGCCACTTCCCTACCTGTTTTTAAGTCACTCCAGAAAACCCACCTCTTTACCCTGGCCTTTGGCACCACGTGAGATGTTGGTTTTTATTTTGTTGTTTTATTTTAGTTGTTTCTACGCAGTTTTGTCTTGGTTTTTTTTTTAGTATAGGGCTGTTTTAATTTTTATGTATTATGTGTTTTATTTATTTACTTTTGCTGTTTTCTGTTATTCTATTGTTTTTAACTTATTTTATGTACAGAACTTTACAAGCGAAGAATAGTACAGGAGAGTATAAATACAGGTTTAATGCTTTATTTAATACTTGCAGAACAACAAATGAAAATTGTACACTTATACCTGCCTACCAAACCTGGGGTTCTCACAGAAAGTCTAGATTCTTAAGCAACTTAAAAATACCAGTAAATTAATGTAAATGCACTAAATGAGCTAAATAAAGAAAACCAATATCAATATAAAGGCCATCTCAATTAAAACAAAAACAAACATCTTTTATATATTCAAAAAGAAACTAGCAGCACGGTGATGCAGTGGCTAGCACCATCCCCTCACAGTAAGAAGGTCCTGGTTGGCTCAGGACTCCCTGTGTGGAGTCTGCATGTTCTGTCTGGGTACTCCAGCTTCCTCCCACAGTCCAAAGACATGGATGTTGTTCTAAATAGTGATTATATTGACCACAGGTGAAAGTGTAACTGGTTGACTCTGATAGTCTGGCAGCCACATCATCACCACAGTGGACAGCATCATGTTTAAGCTGTAGATGGAAAAACATAGAAACAGCTCCTAGATTTCAGTTTGCCGGAACAGAGCACCCCCCCTCCTCAGAAAAAGAAAGCATATACTATCAATGGAGATTAACACGACCAGACTTGCTTTATATAAACTAAATTAACAAAACTTTTTTCTTTTTTCTTTTTTGCCTGTCCCGTTTGGCTCTTTTGCATCAGAATTGTTGTCTAAAGGCAAAGAAAGATACCCAACGGATTTACTTTACCAAACTGACCATCCCAGCCTTGCCGTTATGGTCCATTTGATTCACCTTTTATTGTTTATTTTATTTTCACTTGCTGA
>NW_005188699.1:5342-7978 GCF_000239375.1 Pundamilia nyererei
CACAAGAACAACACAGTCCCCAGCATCAGTCGCTAAAAATATGTCATTAAAAACTTTTAGAAGGGCTGATTCAGTGCTATGAAAGGGTTTAAAACCAGATTGGAAAACCTCTAAAACATTTTGCTTTTCCAGGAAGGCCATTATTTTGTTGTAAACTACCTTTTCTCTCTAGAGCTCTGATACTTTAAACTGGACCCATTTAAACGTTAAAGCTTATAGTTCCAAAGCCTAAGAAAATATTTGCTTTACTTTGTTCCAAACTAAATTCATTGTATTGTTTTTGTGATCCATCTTCTAATAGCTAAAATTAAATTAGTGCAAAAGATTTAGCAGCAGATTAGAATCAAGTATAACAACACTTGTATGTTTTCTGCATACTAAATGAATACCTGCACATTCCAGTTAAACCTCTCAACTTTACCTGCTCTTTAACAAGTTATGTGTTCAGTCTAAGTTACCATGACCTTTAAATTAATATTTATATTCATAGCTCTTTCAATTATTCATTCCTGAACAGGATAATTAAAGCCAGATTTTAAAAAGCAAGTTTTGTGACACAAACCTCTGACTTTTAGCTCAATGCAGCTCACTGAGCCAATAATCTTGTATCGATAGTGCGCCGCTTAGCGTGAGTTTTCATGTGGCGCAACAAATGAGTTCTAGAGTGAAACATTTTCCCACATGTTTTACATCCATACGGTTTCTCGCCTGTGTGTGTTCTTATGTGCTCTGTCAACATAGAGTCACGGCTGAACGATTTCCCACATGTTTTACAATGATATGGTTTCTCACCAGTGTGCGTCTTCAGGTGCTTCAGTAAATCACTGTTATAAGCAAACATTTTCCCACATGTTGTACAAGGATAAGGCTTCTCACCTGTGTGAGCTCTTCTGTGCTTCCCCAAAGAGCCAGTACATACAAAACCCTTACCACAAATAGTGCATGAAAACGGTTTCTCGCCTGTGTGGATTCTATAATGTCTTGTCATTTCACAATTATATCGGAATACCTTTCCACAAACATCACATTTTAAATACTTTTTACTTTTATCAGAGTTACACCTACTCCCTGATGCTGTCGAGTCTTTTTCATTCTTGGGACTTTTGTTCGTAAATCGAATTGATTCTGAATCGAGTTTCTCACTTCGTCTCTGATCTTGGTTCTCAGCTACAGCAGAGCTAAGAAACAGGAGCCGCTGCCCATCTGTTTCGTTTTGGTCACTTTTGTCACAAGTAGTGGTCACCATAAAGGTATCCGTCTCCTCCTTCAGTACAAGCTGCTCTCCCTCTGGTTCCTCCTTAACCTGCGGAGATTCTGATTCCCCCTGTTCCAGACTGGAGTTGTTCTCCTGATTACAGACCTGCTGCTTAGTCGGTACCTTCTCCTTCTTAAGAACATGTTGCTGTGGGACATCTGGAGGGACAAAAGGAGACAACACAAAGAAACTGATATGATACCAGAAAAACAGAAGCAAATTTGCTGTCAAATCAACTAAAGAACAGCAATAAGGGTAAACCAACATTAAACTACAAGCTGATGTTGGAAAAAAATGTTTCCCCTCTTTAAAAAAGCACTCCATGAAGCTAGAACATAGTATTATTTACCTGAGAATAAAATGAACGGTTTCTCTTTAGCACCGTAGCCAGCCTGACAAAAAGTCCAAGCACTGTTGAGCCAGTGATTCCTTTCGCTCTTTTTTTTTTAAAACTGAGTTTTACATGTATCAATGGTCTTGTCCCAGACTTAGTGAGCAGAATGATTTTAATAGCAGCACAGGAGTCACAAAAAGAAGAGCAGCTCCTGGACACTGCTAACTACCAAAACACCAAACATTATTTGGTCAATTCTTGTTTTCCTAATCCTAAATGTCAACAGATCAGCGTTTTTTTAATTCCAAGGTGAAACAATGGCTGAAACAAAAACAAATCTGTGGACACTAATGTAAACCAGCCTGCTTTATTGTGGGCTGTTTACATCAACCAGCAAAGAGGATAAAGTGCATCTCCATGTATCTCCTGTTATTAGTTACAGTAACTTACAGACAAGAAACAGATCTTTCAGATAGAATGTATCTGCAATAAAACCTCCCCCAGCACAGAGTGGCTGGAGAGGAATGTCTTTGATCTTATAGTTTGAACTTAGACTTTACAAATTTAAGAAACACAATGACAACATTCAACAATTTGACTTAACAGTCGTGTTTACGAGTGCCTGTGAGGAGTCGAGCTGCAGCATCCTGAACTAGCTGCAGATGAGACAGCAGAGCTGATACCAGAATAAAGACTGTTGCAGCCGTCAAGCCTGGATGAAGTGCATGCGTGGATCACTTTCTCAAAGTCAGCTGATGACATAATGTTCATAATTTTTCCAAAGGCCCTGAGTTGGAAGGAGCTGGCTCTTACAACAGAATTTATTTGTTTGTCAATGAAAAACTGCCATCAAAGAGAGTTCTGGACTTTTCCAGAGCGCCAAGGTCAACCTTAAGAGAAGAAGGTCTAAATAGTACGATCTCAGTATTTTGACCGTTTACATTCAAAATATGTAATGCCAACTACAGGGAGTGCAGAATTATTAGGCAAATGAGTATTTTGTCCACATCATCCTCTTCATGCATGTTGTCTTACTCCAAGCTGTAT